>NC_080068.1:42836848-43136848 GCF_949987535.1 Balaenoptera acutorostrata | reverse complement strand
TTACACTCATACTGTACTTTTTGTTTGCTACTTTAAAAAGGTAAAAATGGAAGTATATATGTAAATTTAGCATATATGTATAAAGTAAACATATAAATTTTAACTCACTTATTAAAGTCACCTCTGTGGCAATGACTTGGTATCATGAGTGTTTTTTCACTCATTAATACTACACATAATACACACATATAAATGTATGTGTATTTTTGTATTCATAAGTGGGATCATACTATATACATGGATAAATATCTCCAAGATATCATTAGTGCAGAGTAGTATGAATGTGTATAGTTTGTCATTCTTTCTGATGTCTTCGTATTCCCATTGTATGAATGTACCATAATGTACTTAACCAGCTATGGATGACTTTTTATTTTTTTATTAATACAAAACAATGTAACAATGCACATTTTATGGTGCATATATCTTTGTGCCTTTGAGTATATCTGAAAGCAAAATTCCTAGAGGTAGGCCATTACCTTTTGGAAGAGTCATGTCATCTTAGACTCCTCTACAATATGTGAAAGTGCCAGGGTCCCCCTACCCTTATCACCATTAGGTATTATCAAATCTTTTAATCTTTGCCAACTTGATAAGTGAAAAAAAAAAAAACCATTTTAATTTGCATTTCTTTTTTTTGAAGTATAGTTGATTTACAGTATTATATTAGTTTCAAGTATACAACATAGTGATTCAATATTTTTATAGATTATACTTCATTTAAAGGTATAAAATATTGACTATATTCCCTGTGCTGTACAATATATCCTTGTAGCTTATTTATTTTATGTATAGTAGTTTGTACCTTTTAATCCCCTGCCCCATCTTGCCCCTCCCCCTTTCTAATTTGCATTTTTAAATTACAAATGAGGTTAAGTGTTTATGTGTTTGACTTTTGGGGAGACCTTTTTATTTGAAAAGAACAGGCCTGTTCATGCTTTGACTGTATTTCTGCTAGGCTATTTTGCTTTTTCTTATTGATGTGTAATGCTGTATCATAACTTAAGGAAACTGGCCTTTTGTCATGTGTTACACGTTTATATTGTTTGTAATTTTATTTTCTTAATGTTTTTCTTTCTGCTCACACATGAGCTTTAAAAGCAAGCCCTTAGTAAGTCTTTTTTCCCTAATTGTAATTGGTGTGCTGCCCAAAGTATCTGACATATTTTAGGAGTTTAAATAAGCAACCATTTATCGAGCAACTCCACTGTGCTAGGAGCAGTGCTAAGCTTCAAGGTATCTGGCAAGTGCTGTAGTTGCACTTAAGTATTTGCTTAAATTATTTTAAAATGTTGGATTACTTTAAAACAGGTGGCAAGATCTACAAATTACTACATTGCTCTGGTTAATGAGATTTTCATCATTTTATTATACTGTGCCTTATCTACACCAGATTATGTTTGGCCGGTTATCAGTTAAAGACTGTTTCTGTTCAGAGGGATTTATCTGAGGGTAACATATATTTGCTAGAAGAAAAATATCTGAAGAGGATGATCACTTTTCCAATTTTTTTAATAGCCTGAATTACTTTTATAATAGTATATATATATAATAGTATAATATCAATAACTTTATATACATATCAAGTTATTGAAATGGTGACTTCATGTAGTTTTCTCCTTAAAGATGGCCTTTGCATGTACAAAGATGCAAAGATGTCTGCATCCTTCAGATGTTTACTTGAAAAGATTCTTCAACAGCAGTTTGATATTGGGATTCCTTACCTAGATGAAGATTCACAAATTCTCCATAATCAAACTGATGTCTTTGATTTAGGTGACAAATGAAATTGCTAGTACTCTGGGTAGGATCTCCCCAAGGAAGAGAACATCATAGTCACAGGAATTATCTGAAATAGGTGATTACTGCTACAGTGATCCTGTAAATGCTGTCTGACATAATTTGATTGTTGACACAGGGACACATAAAGATGGGATGCCTAGAAGAATTTGTATTGTCTTGATGACTTTCTGTGTGATCATATGTGAATGTCTCCTTTCACTGTTCCCTACTGAATCTTGAGGGATCTGAAAGTTTGGGATGATAGAGGAAACATCATATTCATCTTGATACTTTCATGATTTGTAATGATGTCTTGTGATAGAATTTAATGTTTGCACAGCACCTGCAGCAACCAGAAGTTAGATGTCTTTAGATGTATTATTTTTATTGACAGGAGAATAAAACTCACCTCTTCAGAGATGTTGGACTTTTTTTCTTTAGTCTACAATTAACATTGACATATCCTTTATGAAAGAACCAGTTGGAATAACAAAAGATAATTCCTTTAGCAGCTGTTTTTTATCAGTTGGGTAAAATTACAGCATAACCATTTCAGAACTCAGTGACTATAGCAACTGTGACTTAATCTTTTGTGTGGCCATTACTAAACCTATTTAGAAGGAGTATAGCATTCTATCAGTAGTTATGAGTGAGGCTCTGGGTTTGAATTTTAGCTCCACCACTGGCTTGGGTGAGCCACTTCATCTCTCTGCCTGTTACCTCATCTTTAAAGTGGAAGGAGTGATAACATCTGTCTCATAGGTTTGTTGTGAGGAATAAACGAAATAATGGTAAAGTACATCCTGGCATGAAGTGCTCAATATATGTCATTCAAATGATACTTAATGTAATCATAACTAAAAATTCTTTTTTTCCAGACATTCAGAAATACATTCCATGCTATCAGCTTTTTAGGTGAGTAGTAAGAGTAAGTGAATGATCCATTGTGAAAATTATTCTCTGCAAGTGAATTTTTGAAACTAACAAAGTATCTTAGTTATACCTGGTGGTACAGATTAAAATGAAAAGACTTTTTTTAAGTACCTGAAAATTCACCTGTTCATTTCAACCCTAATAGTTCTTTCTCTGTATTTATCTGCTTCCTTTAGCTGGTCTTCACTGCCTCTCCCAGGTACCAGTTTACCTTGAGGATTGCTTTTCCTTCTGCCACCCAGTCACCTCATCGCATATTACAAACTCAGCAACACATTCTCATACATCAACAGCAGCCCTTTTTTCTTTTTATTCCAGTTTATTTTATCATCTGTTTCTTCACTTATATTTTTTAATGTTACCTTTTGTCTATTAACTGGTTAGGTTCTTTATCTAACCCGCTTCCTATTACTTTTCCAGGGTGGAAACTTGTACTCATAGTCCTACAGATAGTAGTACTACTCTTAGCCCTGATAGGCTATGATATTGTTAAAAACTTTTTATTGAGGTATTTACATAGAAAAGTACATAAATCAATGATGTTTCATAAAGCAAACAACTGTAACCATAAACAACATGGTGTAGTTTTGGTGAAATAGCTTTATGATTTATATAAACCATACATGAAAAATCAGCATTACTGTCTTACAGTCACACTGTATGTACCATTTCTAAGGTTGTGTAAGAGTTGCCATGGAACATAGTGTTAAGGTGAGAAACACCATTGGTAGGTGTGACAGAAGGCTTAGTGTGGTCTTAAACTGCTATACCAGAAAGGGGCATAGCTCCTATATTGCCTAATAGACAGTGTGTATAAAAAATATCTGTTGAATGAGGGATTCTTGATGGAGACTCATAAAAAGTACTTTCTTGAGGGACTCTGGGCCAGCAATGGATTAAGGAGGGAAAGTAAAAAAAAAAAAAAAAGGTGATTCAATACCTTCTGGAAACTACCTTAAATAATTAGACCAAATTAATAGAGTCTTAGAGCCGAGGAAGCCATCTGATCCAGTGATGAGAAACCCATACCTAGGCCTTTTATTTATTTATGTATTTATGTATTTATTTATTTATTTATTGGCTGCGTTGGGTCTTCGTTGCTGCACATGGGCTTTCTCTAGTTGTGGCGAGTGGGGTCTACTCTTCATTGTAGTGCGTGGGCTTCTCACTGCGGCAGCTTCTCTTGTTGCGGAGCACAGGCTCTAGGCACGCGGGCTTCAGTAGTTGTGGCACACGGGCTCGGTAGTTGTGGTGAGCGGCCTCTAGGATGTGTGGGCTTCAGTAGTTGTGGTGCACAGGCTCAGTAGTTGTGGCACGCGGACTCAGTAGTTGTGGCACGCGGGCTTCAGTAGCTGTGGCTCGCGGGCTCTAGAGCGCAGGCTCAGTAGTTGTGGTGCACGGGCTTAGCTGCTCCGCAGCATGTGGGATCTTCCCGGACCAGGGATCGAACCTGTGTCCCCTGCACTGGCAGGTGGATTCTTAACCACTGCACCACTAGGGAAGTCCCTCAGCTTTTTAGCTTTACAAAATTAGGGGATGGGGGGAAGAATTGGTTAGTGGTAGGGCAAAAGTAGAAGAATCCGGATTCTTGAGCTCTAATCCAACAGCATAATACTATGCTGTTTCTTTCTTGTTTTAAATCAGGGGTCCCCAACCCCTGGGCCCCGGACTGGTACCGGTGAGTGAACAGAGCTTCATCTGCCGCTCCCCATCGCTCGCATTACCACCCGAACCATCACCCCCCACCCCCATTCGTGGAAGAACTGTCTTCTACAAAACCCGTCCCTGGTGCCACAAAGGTTGGGGGCAACTGTTTTAAATGATGTAGATGGAATATGTTAAAAACAAAGTCTTCTGATACCATACTTCATGGAGTCCGAGCTGGATAAGCTTTAATAACCAGTTTTATGTTTCTGATACAGAGGGTGGCAGAGTACAGCCCCATGGCCTGTTTTTATATGGACCTCTATGAATAGTTAATATATTTTTTAAGAGTTAAAAAAAAAAAAAGAACAATGGAGGAATATGTAACAGAGCCTGTCCAGCAAAGCCTAAGATATTTACTATCTGGCCCTTTATAGAAAAAGTTTGTCAATCCTGCTCTGATACATTGTTTGCAAAGTTTTCCACTGAAATACACTGTTTCCCTTATCTCAGAAATCTAGGGGGAATCTGGAAAACAGCCCATTGAAGCCTAAAACTTAAAGTCACTTTAAAAAAATTGCACAGTTTAACATGAATTCTACTGTACAGTATATCTATTTCTACAAAAAAAAAAAAAACTGCCCCCCTTCCCAGAAGCTTTACATAAAAATCAGTGCTTGCACAGAAGATGTGCACTTTTATCTTGTTGTTTTATACACCCTGGTGTATTGCATTATGTCCCAGTTTGAGGAGCTCAGGAGTGGACCATCCTAGAGAAACACAGGAATAAACTTTTTTTTTTTTAAACATCTTTATTGAAGTATAATTGCTTTACAATGGTGTGTTAGTTTCTGCTTTATAACAGAGTGAATCAGTTATACATATACATATGTTCCCATATCTCTTCCCTCTTGCATCTCCCTCCCTCCCACCCTCCCTATCCCACCCCTCTAGGTGGTCACAAAGCACCGAACTGATCTCCCTGTGCTATGCGGCTGCTTCCCACTAGCTATCTATTTTACATTTGGTAGTGTATATATGTCCATGACACTCTCTCACCCTGTCACATCTCACCCCTCCCCCTCCCCATATCCTCAAGTCCATTCTCTAGTAGGTCTGTGTCTTTATTCCCGTCTTCCCACTAGGTTCTTCATGGCCTTTTTTTTTTTCCCTTAGATTCCATATATATGTGTTAGCATACTGTATTTGTTTTTCTCTTTCTGACTTACTTCACTCTGTATGACAGACTCTAACTCCATCCACCTCACTACAAATACCTCCATTTCATTTCTTTTTATGGCTGAGTAATATTGCATTGTATATATGTGCCACATCTTCTTCATCCATTCATCTGTCGATGGACACTTAGGTTGCTTCCATGTCCTGGCTATTGTAAATAGAGCTGCAATGAACATTTTGGTACATGACTCTTTTTGAACTATGGTTTTCTCAGGGTATATGCCCAGTAGTGGGATTGCTGGGTTGTATGGTAGTTCTATTTGTAGTTTTTTAAGGAACCTCCATACTGTTCTCCATAGTGGCTGTATCAATTTACAAGGAATAAACTCTTGTATTTAGATTTTTCATGTTGGAATAAATAGGTAAGATGGAAGGATCTGTTCGATGAGCTGAATTATCCCCCTTTGGTAGGTGGAACACTTTGTAAGTTAACAGGAAAAAATATATTGCCTATTAGGATATGTTTTTTCCAGTTTTATGTAACTAAATTTTTTCAGTGTGTAGATTAGAATTACCAGTAAAAACCTATTACAATGAATAGTATTTGTCAAAGATTTTGCATAATAGATATTTCATCATAGAAAAGAATATTGTTGATCTTGATGAATATTAAAAAGAGGAGAATATTATTTGCAATCCCTGGAGGGGAAAGAAAGCTGAAAGTAAATGCTTTAGAATCTTTTAGAATTATTTTTCTATTCTCCCTAAATCTTAGACATTCCAACTACAGAACAGAGGTCACTAAACTAAACCAATACCTATCCTCCACTCCCCCCACCCCCCAAAACAAAAAACAACCAACTCCTAAAGCACTTCTCTTAATTTAAGAATAGCTTTTGGAGGGCTTCCCTGGTGGCGCAGTGGTTGAGAATCCGCCTGCCAGTGCAGGGGACACGGGTTCGAGCCCTGGTCCGGGAAGATCCCACATGCCGTGAAGCAGCTAAGCCCACGAGCCACAACTACTGAAGCCCACGCACCTAGAGCCCATGCTGCACAAGAGAAGCCACCGCAATGAGAAGCCCACGCACCGCAACGAAGAGTAGCCCCCACTCGCCGCAACTAGAGAAAGACCACGTGCAGCAATGAAGACTCAACGCAGCCAGAAACAATAAATAAATAAAATCATAAAATAAATAAATTTATAAAAGAAAAGAATAGCTTTTGGAATTAGCAATGAATAAATTGTCTTTTTGTTATTGTGCTGCTTCATTACTCACATTACATTCTTTTGTATGTATCATAATTGTAAAAAAAAAGTTTTAATGAGTAAATTGTGAACTAGCTATGTGAACTTACAAATACCTGTATTTAATGGAGAGTTTGTTTTGTTTTAGGTTAAAAAAAAATGTGGTACGCAAACTTATCCTTTAAAGTTCCTCCACTCCTTTTCCTTTTTCATTGCTTATGGACCGCATATTTCTACCACTTTAAGTCTGTTAATTTGAGAACTTTCTCTCCTATTTAATTTAGAACTTCATCTAACAGGCAAGTAAGTATATGGATTTTGGTTGGGTAGTTGGGCTAGGAGTAACTACAATTAAAAGTGCTAATAAAATCATTCATATTTTTAGCTTATTTGAAATGCCTTTAATTTTGGCTTTTACAGCTTTTATAATTCTTCTGGTGAAGTAAATGAGCGAGCGCTGAAGAAAATATTATCAAGTGTCAAAAAGGTATTCCCTGATTTACCTTTCTTTTTTTTGTATTATATGTATTATTTTCAGCTCATAAAAACATGTAATACTTTGACAGAACTTTTAAGCAGCATTTGTCTTCACAATGTCCTATGTAAAGCAGGTGAGGAAAGGCTTGTTCTTTCCAGAAATTCAAAGGGGTTTCCCTGAAAGCAAAGCTAGTCATTAAAAATCTTCATCTTGTTCTCATCCTCTTGACTATTCTGATTTACATTGATCTCATCCTCTTCTACATTCTAACCATACCCCTTCCCAGTACCACGTACTCTAGGACTTAATCCATTGCTGTTCTTTTACTTAGCTACAAGTTGCTATTTTTCCTAGTGCAGGGATGATTTCCTATACAGCACCTAATTTGGATCCTCTGTAGCCCACTTGGTGTTCAGTTAAAACTTGCTGAATGATCAAAATAGATTTTTTTTTCCAAATACATTTTTTCTTGGTTCTTTTTTCTTCTTAAAACTTTTTGAGGGACTTCCCTGGTGGCGCAGTGGTTAAGAATCTGCCTGCCAATGCAGGTGACACGGGTTCGAGCCCTGGCCCGGGAAGATCCCACATGCCACGGGGCAACTAGGCCCGTGAGCCACAGCTACTGAGCCTGCGCTCTAGAGCCTGCGCACCACAACTACTGAGCCCGTGTGCTGCAACTACTGAAGCCTGCGTGCCTAGAGCCCGTGCTCCGCAACAAGAGAAGCCACTGCAATGAGAAGCCCGCACACCCTAACGAAGAGTAGCCCCCGCTCGCCACAACTAGAGAAAGCCCACACGTAGCAACAAAGACCCAATGCAGCCAAAGATAAATAAATAATACTAACAACACGTTTGTTTAGCATGCTATAGTTTACAAAACCCTTTAATATGATCTTAATCTTGGAACCAACTCTGTGGGGTAGGTGATAACATTCCCATATAAATTTCAATTAAAAGCTATTGGGTTCAGTTTACTTACTTAGCACACCAAGTATCCATACAGGAAGTTAACTAGTTTTCATTGGTGTTTTCTTCATTTAAATTTTGACTAAGGGTTAAAATGTTAAGACAGTAAATGCCATAAGAGAAACTAGAGGAAGTTAAGAATTTATTTTCTTTAATCTATATTGAATAAAATTGTAGCCTGGTAACTGAATGGAAAGTAATTTAACTGCAAGTCAGTTTGCATGCTTTATAAAAGGTAAAGTGTATTCTTAAGTGTACGTTTTGTTTAATATAGGCCCCAAATCTTGGTAAATACTAAGAAAGCCATTTAAAAAAAATTTTTTTTTAATTTATTTATTTTTGGCTGCCTTGGGTCTTCGTTGCTGCACACGGGCTTTCTCTAGTTGAGGCGAGCGGGGGCTACTCTTCGTTAGGGTGCGCGGGCTTCTCATTGCGGTGGCTTCTCTTGTTGAGCATGGGCTCCAGGTGCGTGGGCTTCAGTATTTGTGGCACGTGGGCTCAGTAGTTGTGGCTCCCGGGCTCTAGAGCGCAGGCTCAGTAGTTGTGGCGCACGGGCTTAGCTGCTCCGCGGCATGTGGGATCTTCCCGGACCAAGCCTCGAACCCGTCCCCCGCATTGGCAAGCAGACTCCCAACCACTGCGCCACCAGGGAAGTCCCAAGAAAGCCATTTTTAAGGTTGCCAGTTTTACTGCTTGATTATGACAGTAAGATACATAATAACTGTAACCATTAAGGTATACACCTGATGTTTTTCTATATTTTCTTTCAGGATGTGGTTGGTTGGTATAAATTCCGACGTCATTCAGACCAGATCATGACATTCAGAGAGAGACTGCTTCACAAAAACTTACAGCAGCATCTTTCAAGCCAGGAACTTGTTTTTCTGTTATTAACACCGAGTATAATAACAGAAAGCTGCTCTACTCATCGGCTGGAGCATGCCTTATATAAACCTCAGAAAGGGTAAATGTTGGCCAGTCACTGGCTGTTCTCAGCTAACAGAAAAATGTACTCAATATTTTTATTGTACTTTTTATGGCTTACCAACTATTTTCGTATATTGTTGCATTAGATTGTCACAATAACCCTTTTTAGCCTTTCTTACCATCGGTTCTTTATATGGGAAAATGAAGGTCAGATAAGGAAGTTAGAAGCCCAGTATGGAATGATGACTTGTGTTTCTGGCACTGAGGATTTGCTCTTATTTACCATAAGGTGGAAAAAACATGCATGCTTTAGGTGTTGGTTGCTAAGGAATATAATGTAGAAGTGAAGCCTGCATACCCGAGCAGCATTTCTCTAACCTCTGCCAGGAAGCAGGGTGGTTCTTGATGATCCACCAAGATGAGTTAATAGGACTCCCCGCAGGTTATATAGACAACATTTTCATGGAGTATGAGAATGAAGTTAAAAGAGTACCAAGGAAGAGTAGTTTTATCATTCATGAAAGATGGGATGAATCGCAACAATACTGCCTTTATTTTTACATGTGGTGATAAGTTAAAATAACCATTAAAGTATTTTTTCACAGTTATCTTACACTATGCACATTTCACACATTTTAAAAGCTATTTGCCTCAAGTCAGTAAATTCTTTCATGGATAAGTAGTAAGGAATGGGGTTTTGTTTTTTTAATCTTGTAGGGGAAAGGTAGTCTATATACTAATAAGTAGATGCTAATCTTTCACTTTATTTTAAATTTATTTTTAAAAATTTTATTTCTTCAGACTTTTTCATAGGATACCTTTAGTGGTGGCCAATTTGGGCATGTCTGAACAACTGGGTTATAAAACTGTATCTGATTCCTGTCTGTCCACTGGTTTTAGTCGAGCAGTAAAAACACACAGGTGAGATCCCTCAACTGCTTCCCCACTAAACTTAACTCCTATTCATTTTTTGAAGTTAATTTTTTTTATTACACAAGAATAAAAATGAAAGGAAAACTGACTAATGACCACATTACTCAAGTAAACCAGACTTTTAATTTCTCAGTATTTCCTTCTAGCACCTGTCCATTTATAAAATACAGAAGAGAGGGGCATTGTTGTATAGCCTACATATTTTAACATATTTATTCTAAGAATAAAGAGCTAGCCTCAAAATAATAATTTTCTAAGGCAGCAGTTCAGATTAAAGGCAAGAAATTAGATTGGATATGAAATAAAGACAAAAAATGAGGCTTTAGCCAAGACTTAACACTGTAGACTGCTGAGCTATAACTTTTTTGTGGGCAATAAGGGAATAATTAATGTCAGAAATAACAACACTGGTACTACAGGATACTTACTAAGTGTAAACTTTATGAGAATAATGGACTAGATTTTATTTATTTTTGTGTTCCCACAGTGCTTAACAGTGTCTTATAGAAATTGAATACCACATTTCATTGATACTAAGACACAGTTTTACATTTATCTCAAATTGGGATTTTTACAAAACATGCCTTAGAATTTTCTTTTTTCTTCGTGGTATATAAAATAACGTTGCCTCTTTCAGTCAATGATGACTTAAACTCAGTAAAATAATTGACTGATCCTATTGCCAAGAAAGAACCCACCCCCCCTTCAATCTTTATCTGTTTTCACTTAACCTCTTTTTTGAGTCCTGGAAATAGTACTTAGGAGGCTAAAAAGTTTGCTGAGGTGAAGATAGATAACTAGGTTTTCTGGTTGGTTTTACTTATTCTGTAAATAAGTAGGTTGACAAAATTACGGTCCCTACAAAGCCAGTAAAAAGAATCATCTATTGTTCCTCAACTACGAATAAATTTTTCATTGTATCATTAAAATGAGTTCTGTACATTTGCCTGAGGAAATGGTAATATTTTACAGCTCTGAATTTTTTAAAGAAGATGGATCTTTAAAGGAGGTACATAAGATAAATGAACTGTATGCTTCTTTACAAGAGGAATTAAAGGTAAGTTAAAAAAACATTTAAAGATCAGCTATAGAGTTCATATCACATTGCTCACTGAATATATGTTTAGGGATAACCTGACAGTTGATTAGACATAAATTTTTGTATTAGTTTAGCTTCAGTAACAAAGGCCTCCATCTTGGTGGGCTACAAAAACAAAAGTTTTGTCTCACTCACATTGTATCTTGGCTGCAGCTCTGCTCCTGTTCTAAATGTCATGTTCATTCTAGGATCCAGCCCATCTGTGGGACATGCTTTTCTCATGACAAAGGGAAAAGAGCAAGAAAGCTGGTGGAAATTCACAACAGCTCTGAGAACTTCTGCTCAGAGCTGGCCTGTCACTTCCACTCACATTTCATTGGCCAGAGGATGTCATGGCAATAGGCAGGGATACATAACCCTTTTACAGGATAAAAAAGGGAGCAAATATTTGGGAAGAAAAAAGTCTACCACAGTACTAAGTTCTACCTCATTGTGTCCATTCAGGTCCCTTGAGGGGAGGGAGCAAGAGTGGCAGGGAGACTTGCAATGTAAGTTTGACACCTGAGGAAGGAGACAGGGAAAGGAGAATGATTGGGTAGGAAGAGCTTTAGACTGCAAGGCCTGAAAAATTTCAGCCAGGCTGATGGAGAGTCTTTGAGCAAAGGCATCCTACAGGAATAGACTTATACTGATATCCCCACTGTGCTCAGTCGGTGGCTAAGAGCAGCCTAGGGGAAGCATGACCTAAATAAGCACAAGCACAGCAGTGGACCCAAAAAGATGGCACCTGGAACTGTCAGTCAACTCTGCTTCCTGCAAATGGAGATCTGAGTAGTGTATTCCATGGCCACCATACTCACCAGTATAGCACACTAAGGGAAATGGGGTTAATGCATTTTACACACTGATAATATTGCATTGTTTTTTAATATGATAATACAGGAATTTTAGAAAATAGGAGAACATCCAGAATCCTACCATTGTAACTTAACTCTTTGCACTTTGCGATTTTCTCCAGTTTCCCCCTAATGTATACGTGCTTTTACATTGTTGACAGTGATGGGGACATAGAAATTTGTGTCATGATTTTTTTTTTTTTTTTTTTTTTTTTTTTAATGAGGATCTTGAATCAGATGCGTATGTTTGATTGATTGATTGATTGATTTTGGCTGTGTTGGGTCTTCGTTTCTGTGCGAGGGCTTTCTCCAGTTGTGGCAAGCGGGGGCCACTCTTCATCGCGATGCGCGGGCCTCTCTCCTTGCGGAGCACAGGCTCCAGACGCGCAGGCTCAGCAGTTGTGGCTCACGGGCCCAGCCGCTCTGCGGCATGTGGGATCCTCCCAGGCCAGGGCTCGAACCCGTGTCCCCTGCATTAGCAGGCAGACTCTCAACCACTGCGCCACCAGGGAAGCCCTGTGTCATGATTTTTATTTGATGTACCATTAAGCATTTTCCATATTTTAGTTCTTTTTAATAGCAGTATATTTCTTAGAGCAGTATATTAGAACTCTAATGTGAAAAGTACCAACTTGGGGACTTTCCTGGTGGCACAGTGGTTAAGAATCTGACTGCCAGTGCAGGGGACACGGGTTCGAGTCCTGGTCCAGGAAGATCCCACATGCCGCAGACCAAATAAGCCCGTGTACCACAACTACTGAGCCTGCGCTCTAGAGGCCACGAGCCACAACTAGTTAGCCTGTGTGTCACAACTACTGAAGCCTGTGCGCCTACAGCCCGTGCTCCGCAACAAGAGAAGCAACCGCAATGAGAAGCTCGCACACCGCAACGAAGAGTAGCCCCTGCTTGCCGCAACTAGAGAAAGCCTGCACGCAGTAATGAAGACCCAGCACAGCCAAAAATAAATAAATTAAAGAAAAAAGTACCAACTTGGACTAAATTAGGGAATGTAGAGGTACGTGAGAGGAACTGTGGGCAGAAGGCCACTGAGCTCTAGGAAGAAATTGGAACCAGGAGCTTGAATGCCATCAGAACTTCCTTCCCTGGGAGTTCCCTGGTGGTCTAGTGGTTAGGATTCGGCGCTTTCACTGCCATGGCCAGGGTTCAATCCCCGGTCAGGGAACTGAGATCCCACAAGCCGCACGGAGTGGCCAAAAAACAAACAAAAAAACTAACTCTCTCCCTTTGTGTCTGCCTGTTGGTTTCCTTCATAGTATCTACAGATCTTGCTGTTTATTCACCCACTGGCTGACCAAAGAGCTAACCTATAGCTTCTGCATTTAATCTCTTCTATTCAAGAGATTAGGATTTGCCAATTGGCTATTGTAATTATCTCTGCTTGGGTCAGCTAGGGTGAAAGTTGGTGAAAGGGTTACTGGTGAACTCCTACGGCAGAATGAACAAGTTCATGAGAGACAGGCTGGGCAGACGTGCCATGAAGTATCCTCTAAAACTGGCTCTAACAACCCATTACATTATAATTGGAAATTAGTTACTTTTGATTTGACACTATTCTAAGAAACGTCATCTTATATAAATTTTTGTTACTGATTCAAGATACATTCCCAAAATGAAATCACTGAGTCAAAGGTTATTAGTACTTAAAAACTGATGACACATAAGGCCATTCTGCTTTTCAAAAGTAGTTTTACAGGAATTAAAATCTTCAGTAGTTTTTCTTTAATAATAGTGAAAGTCACTTTGTTATTGGCAGTTTCTTAAATGTTTGCAATAAGTATGCATCTCAAAATAGTACAGTATTTTTTGTTTTGAAGCAGTTAAATATTTTTGTTTTTTATTTCTGTGTATTATCTAGGAAATAACTTGAATGATAAAACTTTGTATAAATAGGAAGTTAATATATCTGGAAAGCATTTTGTAACCTATGAAGCACCATACAAATGCTTGTTGGTGAGTTCCTCCAGAAAAGAGCAAAATAAAAAAATTTTTATAAAGGAAAATATTTGATGTTATATACCATGAAGGGTTTTATTATTATTTGTGAACCTAGATTGTAGTATACAATTTGGAACTTTATCTATGCTCTTAAATTACTTTATTTTCCAGAGTATATGCAATAAAGTAGAACATAGTGAGAGAGCAGTAGAGAAACTACTAAAGGATGTAAACAGATTAAAACGAGAAATTCAAATAAGAAAGCAAGCACAGATTCAAGCAACACGTAAGTAAAAAGTTCACATATCACTACTTTCTGTGCTTCGAAGAAAAATTCTCACTGATTGGAATTACGGATGAGCTGGTTGCACTAACTGATCAATTTGTTCACCTTAGGATTAAAAATAACCTCCATTAATACTCTTAAATCCCACTGAACAAAGAACATGGCACTACTATAGCTATACTACCTTGATGTTAAAAAATGTAACAACTTTAATTTTCTCTGAGGATATTGTGGCATATAAATTTGGGGTTATCATTTCTCTTAATTTAGATAATTTGATATGATTCTTTAAAGTCTCTGACTTTACTAACAAATAGATAACTATAAAAGCTTTGTAGTATAAATACTGTATGTTGAAATATTTGTTTGTTTCTTTAGGAGAGAAGAATGTCCAGAAAGACCCTCAGGAGAACATTTTTCTTTGTCAAGCTTTACAGACCTTTTTTCCCAATTGTGAATTTCTTCATTCGTGTGTTATCTCCTTGAAAAATGGACATATTTCTAAAAGTAGTTGTAATACCAACCACCATCTCAATGTGGTAGACAACCTGACCCTAATGGTGGAATATACTGACATTCCTGAAGCTGGTCCAGCTGGTAGTGTGCTGCAAATGATTAAGCGTAAGGCTTCAGGTGCAGATGGTGGATGGCAATTCAAGAAGTCACGGCTGTTAGAGATACAGAACAAACCATATAAAACAGATACTGATAGCAGTAACCAAGAAAAAGCATCCACAGTGAGCAGCCCAGAAACAGATGAAGAGATTGAGAAAATGAAGGGTTCTGGTGAATATCCACAGTCTCCTACCTTTTGATTCTTTTAGGCCAAAAGGAGATTTTTCATCAGATGAAGGGTAAAGCCAAACATGGCTATTGTTTTTACTGTGTTCAGCTCTTTGCAGTAACACATAGGTAAGTTCTAGTCCATTTATTTTATGAAGTACTTTAAATTGAGTCAGTTCAGAATCTGAGTACAGAACAAAGCCTGGTAATGCAATATGTTTGGGATCAGCAGTTGGTTAGTTAGGTGAAAAGGCCAGTTAAGTGGGACTCAAATGATACATAAATAAGGTGTCTATCAGAGATTTCACTTTAACATAAAGCAGAAGTGTACATTCATTTGTCAAACTGTTGTAGGGCCAGGAACTTTTTTACGAATGTATTGGAGTTCCTATGTAAATCAAACCCATTACTTACCCTATATAATTCCCAATTTTAGTTTCTTTAAAGAAATTTGCAAAGCAATCTAAGTATAAAATGCTACTAGGTTTTTTCATTTTCCATTCCCAATCTTATTTGTCCTAACCACACCTAATTTGACAACTATTTTTTTAAAAAAGCTAGTTATCTTTATCAAGTCTTCTCAGAGCATTTACTTGGTTTTCACTGCAACTGTAACTTTCTTTTTAATGCTCATATTCATCACTACAAAAATACAACGGATAAGGTCTGGGAACAAAATAGCTGACTCTTGGTAATGTAGAACTCAGCAGGTTAAGAGTCATGGGCTTCCATGTGATTTTTAAGGAGGATGTAAAGCCCCTGTTTAATCCAGGGAGTTGGTTAAGTGGAGCTTGGTTAAGAGAGCTTTTACTGTTTGTTATTTCTGTTTGCCCTTTCCATAACAGAATTTCCCATGAAGCATACACATCACATGAAGCCTTCATGCTTTACTCACTGGGTGAAATGCTGAACCCACATGTTGACCACTGCTCTTCCATCACTTATCTCCTAAATGATAGAGCAAATTCATAGCTAGTGTCAAAAACTATCATCTTTTATCTATGTGTTAACATGCATTAGTTACCATGGGGTGTTTATGAAGCCCACATAATACCAGGGATGATTTGTGCAAATAATGAGTTGCTGTTGGGATTGCTTTACTAGTTACATAAGAAGCACAGGGCAGGAGAGGAAATGGGGTTCAGTCTGAACCCTAATTTTAAAATAATTAAGTTTGATGTCCCAACTTTCAGGGTACTCAATGAAAAGGAGGAAAGGAATCCTTGTAGGATATTTTTTCTCAGTTATTCTCCATCTTTTGGCCATCAGTTTGTATCACTGGAGTAAGAGAAGATGATACAACAGATTGCCTATGGATCGGTTTATTTACGGATACTACCAGTTCATGATAGACTAGTCCAGGAGTAAATGTTAGGTCCTGTGACAGACAGCACCACTGTTCATCCCCACGTAACATCTCTACAGAGGGAAGACCCATAGTCCTAGCCAGGCATAATTATTTACTTGTTAGAAAATCTTCCTTAGCAATTTCAGATCCACACCCTGTCATGTGGGATTTGTACATTATATAAGCATTCCACTTTCCCGCACCCATATCCCTACAATACGATTTACAACACAGAATCTGGGCCTAAAGTAAAATTCCAATATAAGTCATCTCTTCCATGTTTAACATCTCATTATCAGTGGTATGCTGTATGAGCTATTTGGGGGCCAGATATAAGTGAAAATCCCACAGTACCTTTTTCTAATTCATATGTATGTAAAATGTAACAAGTATTAACCTTTTAAATAATCTGATTTACTTAATGAACATTCTGATATGGAGAGGAAACTTCACTCCTGAAACACTTTTTCCTCATATAATTTCAAATTATTAAGAATTTAAAAAAATAATACTTTATAGTTTGATAAGATTTAGCTTATCAGTTCTCTACTCAAAGGTTATTAAATCTTACAGTTTGAGCCAGTATTACCACCACACAACTGTAAAATAAATTTATTGATGATAACTTTATAGAATTTACTCCCTGTATTTGATGTTACAAACTTTAGGGTCTTTGAGATATGCAGGATCCTTGTATGTAACTGGCATAAACCCTGTAAAGAGATAATGAAAGTTCTTCACAAAAGATAATGAGCAAAATTTTGGTTAGCATAATTCAGTTTTTCAGATGCTCTTACCCATTATTTGAGCTCTCTTAATTGCTTTTGTGATTTCTTTTTGTTTCTTCCCACAAAGACCTATAAAAGAAATTGCTTTCTTATTCGTAAAAAAATGCCAGTAATCAAAATGCATAACAACTGTCTATGTCATGGAAGGACTGGAAAACCTGTAAAGAGCCAGATAGTAACTATCTTAGGCTTTGTGGGCCGTACAGTCTCTGGCATCATTACTCAATTCTGCTGTTGTAGCTCAGACACTATGGAAACTAAGCTATTTACAAAAACAAGTGGCAGATCCGATTTGGCCTATAGGCAATAGGCCCCTGGTTTAAATAATAGCCTGGGGATGATTATAGTATACTCCCAAACAGCAAAGCAATTTTTTTAAGCCCAAGTTTTCTACATGTTGTCAGCCTATAGTTAACTGAGTATAAGAAGACATGCAAAATAATTGCATGTCTTTGGCCTAAGAAGAGGCTTTCTCAAACTACCCATAGTATCTGGTGTCATAGTAATTTGTAGCATAATAATTTGTAGATTTGAAAATCTGCCAGTTTCCTTAAATAACAGAAGTAACTTTATATAAGTCTTACCTACATTTAAGTTGCTATAATATATAGAAAACAAAATACCTGTTATGTGCCTTCCATAAATGCATCCAGTAAATGGAGAAATAAACTGGGATAAAAGCTGTTTTGAGTTATATTTGAAAAGGAAAAAAATTTACATTAATACACTTGTTATTCAATCTTGAATGGTAAATAAAAAAAAAAAACCTTATTCCACACCTTCAAGTTATGTAAAGGTTTATTAATACATTTCAGACAAACTTCAAAAATATGAATAAAAACACAATTATGTTCATTCTATTAATAGGTCATCTGTTTAAATAACTAAAGTAATCACTAAAGTTGAAATCTCTTATCCAGTGTGTCAAAAAAGCCTATACAACAGATTAATGAGTATATTCTTTCAGTGCTAAAGCTGTTTTCTTGACTTTTCCACAGATAACTTTTCTCAAATACTGTTGCTTTTATAACAAGGTACAAAACATTTCATCTATCATGATAGGCTGTCACATAATATCAGACTACAATGAGGTCTTCAAGATGCACAGGTACATCAGGCCGTTTGCTGTTATTTATGTTTTATTAATTTAAATTCTTTAGCACTTTATATGTACCAGGCATCATTCTAGGCACTATGCATAATCCTAATACGTTGCATTTTAAAATTCCTTGGGTTTTCTCCCACCAAGGCAGCTATCACTTTATACTACTGTCAGTATACTTAGCTCCAGCACCATTCTCTCCCCTAAATTTGCCACTTTTAATTTGCTGAGTGCTCGACAACAGATAAAATTACATTTGAAATAGCAATATTGGTGGTGAGGTACAGAGATCAACTTCACCAGAGGAGCTTTTCCCAAACTACTGAACTCCACCAACTGAGAATCACTGCCACAGTGAGCTACTGTAAAGACATTTTGGGCAAAGAAAAAAGAGGAATGCTAAGCTGAATTAAGAGTAAATGAGGGACAGCCAAGGGGCTCTTATTTGAATAAAACAGAGATGCCTTGTATCGATACGAAGAAGTATAACAAGATCTGAAATTATGAAGTTGCTAAAACAGTCACCCTACACAAAGCCTGTTATAAAAACTGACTTGCTTCTCTATTGTATTAATAAAGGAGCCAAAATCCCAAAATCAAGTATCATAGTGAAGTAAAACCAGAGCTCACCTGTACATTCTTATAATCTACACGTTTTCCACACAAGATACATTTTTTCAGAGGCTCCTTATAAGGATTTTCCATTGGAACAGGCTAGGATAAAGGAAAAAAAAATATGGTAATATAGTTTGTGTTAACTTTGAATCGAAAAAACTTAAAATCTTAGGTTACCACGTTTAAATCTCTCCAAGGGATTAGTTGTACCTTTCTTACTGTGAAAGAGAATACAACAGCTAGGCTTGTAAAGGAAAAATCGAGTATTTCAGAAAAAGATTCACCATTTTAAAGGTTTCAGTGTACTCAAACATATTTTGTGCAAATGTCTTGTTTAAGTTTGGCTAAGGAGGAATTAAGTCATGGAGGAGGATTCTGGGATAAAATACAATCTTTGGAGAAAAAAGGACTTATGGGAGGGGGAAAAAAAATTCAAATCTTCGATAAATGATTCTCTCCTCAAATGCTTTGTCCAGACTGTAGATGACTAAAAATTCTCAGATTTAAATCAAGAAAAACTTAAGCACAACAGATACCATATGCAATTCTTAAATTATAATCCCTAAATCCATCCCCATATTTCTCTAGATGTTTTAATCACTATTTTTCTCGTAAAAAGACAATGCAGGACTTCCCTGGTGGTGCAGTGGTTAAGAATCCGCCTGCCAATGCAGGGGACACGGGTTCAAGCCCTGGTCCAGGAAAGATCCCACATGCCGCAGAGCAACTAAGCCTGGGCGCCACAACTACTGAGCCTGCACTCTAGAGCCTGCGAGCCACAACTACTGAACCCGTGTGCCACAACTACTGAAGCCCACATGCCTAGAGCCCGTGGTCCACAACAGGAGAAGCCACCGCAATGAGAAGCCCGCACACCGCAACAAAGAGTAGACCCTGCTTGCAGCAAGTAGAGAAAGCCTGTGTGCAACAACAAAAAAAAAAGCCAAAGCAGCCAAAAATAATAAATAAAATAAAAAAAGACAAGGCTTAGTGTAATACTATCAGGTTCTTTGACTACAATTTTATGGCCCCAGACTGTTTTGTAAGTTTGTGTCAGCCTTTTTCGTTTTTCTTTTTTCGCTACTGCCTCTAATGCTTCTATCACAAGGCCTCCCTCCTAAAATCAGTTTAGGTGTCTCCAGTATACAGATTCTTAATGTAGAAATGGCTATGAAGTCCCTGAACCGCTGTAGTTGTATGCAAAATTTCAAATAAATGGGACTGTGTGCCTTTTTCTGGGAGAGCCCATAGCTTTCATTAGTCTTAGTGGGTTTAATGACCTAAAGAGGAGCTCTAGTAATTTCCTTTACTCTCTTGACTATGGTGTGAATTAGATGACCGAGATGGACGCTCAGAGGGACTAAAGGGGTTCTTCTGTTTTTTTCCAACTCCTCAAATGTTCTTAATCCAGTTTACATTCATTACCTGTAATGACTGTGTTCCTTCTCTACACTGTGCAAAGTGCTTTATGTGGTCTGATTAGTGTCAAATTATCTTTGCATGTAGCAAGAAAACCTATACTGCCCAAGTCCAGTGATAGTACTTGAAACCCATAAAAATACATCTACAGTTTAGAAGAGACTGTACTTAATGTCCTGGTATAAAACTTTAATTTTGATCCCACATTTATTAAAGCAGCCGCCACCCAACCAAAGTGATGAATAGGAGGAAGACAGAATTGAATTTGAAATGAGGAAGAGAGCCAAGGTATATGTAAACTTTGTACAATCCCTTTGTTAGGTTTTCTGCAATTACTGCATGCACCAAAACTACCTTCTTAAATTCCCAAAGCACATATCTAGGAAGCAAAATATGGTGTTACAGAAGCCATGCTTCCTGCTAGGAATATAGGGATTCTCTTACTTCAAAGTTCACTTAAGTAACTACTCAATTATAATTTTCCAACTCAGACTAATGATTATCATCTTAATTGTTTTTTGTCCTTCAGCTGCACTCTATTCAGATAGCAAAGACATAAGAACTTGGTCGTATTTGCAAATGCCTTATTAAAAGGAAGAAAAAAATTCTTACCAGGTCCTCATTGCTGGTTACCTGTTTATATTGTGAACAACTTCTTCTCCACAGCACTGAAATTAAACAGAAACAGCAACGAACTAATTATTTTTGTTAGCTGAGCAGCTAAGGAAAGATTTTGCTTCTGTGGAGGCAAGATGAATTAAGGGACATAACAGAAAAGAAAGGTTTTATATTCATTATACTAACAAGGTTAAATGAAGATTAAAAGTCTTCAGATTTGAGGCAGAGTTAGACTTAGGATAAATGTGCTTTCTGGGGCTTTGGGGAAAGGGCATATATATCCCCACCCATACAACCTCCCATCTGTTCCGGAAATTTATATTCCCTTCTCTCCATGAGTAGAGACAGATTTTAATGCAAACTGAAAGGCATTGTCATACCAAAGGGAAAATGAAAAGATTCTTTACAGAGAAGCACAAAGTAGATAAAAGTGCAGAAATGATAGATTCCAGGGCCCATGTCACAATTTCGCCCAGATCTGGGCCCTCAGACATCTGGAAATTGCTGCTAGGTGACTGAAAATGCTCCTTCCTTACCAAGTCTACCCGAAGATCTTGGGCAAGTCCGTGCCTCTTTTTAAGAATCACCCCATAACTCCCCTCGTACATTAAAAAAAAAAAAAGTACTTGGCGATATTTCACGCCCTCTTCAGCTTTAAAATACTAGTTACGGGCCATTGCAGATTCCCATTTACCTTGGAGAAAACTGCCTAGACACCGGAGTCCTTTAGCTAACAGTGACGACTCCACCGACCTAATTAGGGCTAAGCCAAACGGCTGCAATGCTATAAAAGAACCTAGGATATGGAGACTTTACCTGCATGAGTCCCAGAATCTGTGAGGCAGACAGCAGCCGTTACGAAGTGCGTTAACGTTCTCCTTCCTAGCCCACTGCAAAGGGCTACCAGAGCTGCCATGGTTCGTTGCTCCTCCTCTTCCTTTCCTTTTTCCAAATCGTCTGGACAAGTCACTTCCGGTATGCTTCCCCTGTTGGCCCAAGTACTCGGTTCAAAGGTTCCGAAGGCGAACGCTGGGAATCCAAGGAAAGAGCAGGTGGCGATTTCTACGCACCTGCGCAGTACCTTCCCGTTCTCCTCTCCCTCTTGCCGCGCCGCAAGCTGGGACACTTACGATTGGACGAAGAGAGGGCGGGCTCCTGCGTCTGTGCCTCCGCTTCCGGTCCCAAAGCCCCGACAATTGGTTTGTGATCCTTCTCAAAGGTGGATGGAGAGGCGAGCGCAGTTTCTGCCTGTTGCTACCCTCCCCCTGTTGCTGCGCTCACCCCTTCACTGGGGTTTGGCGGCTGGGTCACGCGGAACGACGTTCGGTCAGGGCCCCCAGCCCCTGCCATGGATGAAGGTTGTTCCCGCATCCGCCGGCGGGTGTCGGTCCGCAAAAGGAACCGTCCTAGCTTGGAGAGCGTTTCTGCCGCCCCCACCGCGGCCGAGCTTAAGCCCGGCGATGAGGAGAAGGAGGAGGAGGACGAGGAGATGGTGGCTGGGAGCCGGCGGCGAAAAACCATGGACGTACAGCCGGTCGAGGTACAGCCCCGTCACCTCTCAAATTCCCCGGAGTTCCACGTTCCATTTCCCACCTTTGGGGTGATGATACAAATCCAGGTCTCCCACTGCGCATGCTCACTGAAAGAGGCGTGGGAGACCGGCTGAAGAAGGCGTGGTTGGAACGCCAAAAAGTTTGGCAGTTCCCTTCCCAGGTGCAAACAATTGACCAATTATCTACTAGCCTTCGCGTGATTACCTCGTCTTTGTTATCGCGGTTAATCCTCACCTGTGAGGTGTCGCACTGTTAGCCCCATTTTTATATAGATATGAAACCCCGAGACAAAAGTTGTACACGCAGCAAGTAAGTGGCATGACCGAGACGCAAACCTAGACTTCCAAGTTTCTGCTGCTCCTTGTACTAAAAATCTACCATTTACTGCAGACCTATTATGTGCTGGATACTTTGTTAAACTATTTACGTTATCTAGATTTTACAACAGAAATCTGTCCCTGAGAAGTTAAGAAACTACACTTCCTACTCCAAATCTTGGGTTCTTAATCACTCCCCTATATTGCTACCTCCAAATTACATCTCTTCTGTTTATAGACCATACCAAATCAGACTCTCCCTTTCAATTCCAGATTTCTAAGAACAATCTCCTTGGAGTGTCCAGTGGTACAAGCATGATTTTATTACAGGCCAGTCTCTGCAGATTGGAGTATCGGAGGTGAAACGGTACTGCGGTTATCAGAAACTTCTCCCCTTCCAGTAGATGGTTATCGGTCTTGCTGCCATTTTTAAGGATTTAGCACTAGCTTAAGAATTAGGATCCCAGCATCACTAGGAGGACAGTTTGTGCCAGTCACTTAACCTCTCTGGGCCTCCATTTCTTGATCTGTAAAATGGGTTGATAGTATCTGTTTTATAGGCTGATTTACATTTAGGTCTGTGAACCATAAGTGACCATATAACTATATGCTTGATAGAGCCCTCAGCTGAAACTTTTATTCTTAATGAAGCTAGAACTGACCATAAATCTTTTTGTTTTCTTTCCAGAATATTGACAGTGAAGAGGACCTGTTTGGTGACTATGATAGCTTTGCTGAAAACTCTTTTTTAGCTCAAGTTGATGACCTGGAACAAAAATATTTGCAACTTCCTGAACATAGGAAACATGCTACAGACCATGCCACTGAAGATCTTTGTTCAGAAAGCATTAAACACAACACACTCAGCATGACTGCTGTAGGCGACTGTACTGAATTAAAAATAGATGAGCACACGAAGAACCAGAGCGGGCATGAAGAGGTCTCTATTGAACCTGCAACTGATGTTTTGTATGATATACCTTCTTCACAGGTTTTATTCTTTGAAAATTTATATAACTCTTCAAATGATTTGGGTGATCCATCTACTGAAAAGAGGGATTGGAACTCATCCTCTCACAAGACTGTGAACAAGGAATTGCCCGTTAATAACGTAGAGCAACCACAGCAAACTGATGAATCCTCTTCTAAAGTCAGAACTAGTTCAGATGCGAATAGGAGAAAAAGTCTTAAAGATCATCTAAAAAATACCATGACTGGAAATGCCAAGGCCCAAACACCAGTATTTTCGAGGACTAAACAGCTCAAAGAGACTCTCCTATCTGAAGAAATTAATGTTGCTAAGAAAACAATTGAGTCATCATTAGATGACCTTGGTCCTTTTTATTCATTACCCAGCAAAGTGAGAGACCTTTATGTTCAGTTCAAGGGAATTGAAAAATTATATGGTAATGTTTTTTGCTGGAATGAAAATAATTTACCATCATTACCATAATATTGATGCAAATCAAAAGAAAACTGATGCTTCCATGGTCATATTTCTCCCCTTAAAACAAATCGAAACATCAGTCCTCTCTGAGCCTTCCATCCCTATCCTGCTACTATTGAACTTCTTTCCTTCCCTTCGTGGCCACACTTCTCCAACGTGTTATCCTTGCTGCCTCCCTTTCCTCACTTCAGATAATTCCCAGTCCACTCCAACTCTGGGTTCTGTGCTGTCACTTAAGATATAATGACTAGGGGGTCGCAACTCAGTGATACTTTTAGTTCTTAACCTTCTTTGACAGTTGCTTACCTGACAAAATTGACCAAACTCTTCTTGAAACACCCATTTCTTGACTTCCTGACATTCCATTCTTGGTTTTTTTTCTGTGATTGTCTAGCTGCTCCTCAGTTTTCTTAGCTAATGCTTCCTTGGCTGGCTCTTACTTTACTACCAAAACTTAGTTGCTGAAATTCCATTGACTACTCATATGTCTTGAGTGAAAGAAGTCAGTATTTGTAAAACTGACTGAACTGTTTAGTTTGATTAAAACTAAACATTTTTAAGGACAGCTAACATTAGGATTTAAGTGCAAAGAAATAGTATTAATAATTCATTTGTCTTGTAACGTTTTTCAAAAATCCTGGGTCCTTGCATATATTTCAAATACGTGTCATTCTAGACAGAAGGGACACTTGCTTCCATCCCTGAAAAGCAGCCTATCATCCAATTACTTCATAATTATTTCTGAAACTCCTAAGTTAGTATCTTATGAACCACATGAAAACATGAGTTCTCATCTCAGGAGAAGACAATCAGGTTGGAGAAATAGGACTACAGGAAACAAAGTCTAATATAAGGCTTTACAAGAGTCTAACAAATTCTAAATTGCAAGGTTTGCAGTTTAAGAGCTACAGGTGTATATTGCCCTTGAAGTAGATGTTAACTTTCCTCCCTCTGCTTTTCTCCTAGCACCTTGTTTTTTGTCTAATCTGCATCTCCTGCCAGAATGAGTACCCTGAGGGCAGGGCTCTATCTAACTCATCTTTTTCTTATGTGACTAGCACTGTGCCTGGTACACTCTGGTAGTCTTATGTGACTACCACTGTGTGGTACACACAGGTTTTGCACTCTGAGCCTTATTAGTTCCTGCTCTGTTAAAAAGGGATAATAATAATAGTTGTTTTTCCAGTTCTGTGTCAAGGACATGCCAAATTAGACGTTGGTAATGACTGTCAGTAATTATATTGATTGCCTCTAAGTAAGAACTTCAGTAAATAACTTTTTTTTGGCTGCATTGGGTCTTAAGCTGCGGCACACAGGATCTTCGTTGCAGCATGCGGGATCTTTCGTTGTGGTGTGCGGGCTTCTCTCTAGTTGCAGCATGCGGGCCTAGTTTGCCCTGCGGCATGTGGAATCTTAGTTCCTGGACCAGGGATCGAACCCGCGTCCCCTGCATTGGAAGGTGTATTCTTAACCACTGGACCACCAGGGAAGTCTCAGTAAATAACTTTTTAAAATCCCTTTTTATTTGTAAATCTGGCTTAAGGATGACCAAGTTAAAGCATAAATATGTGTGCTACTTTTCATTGAGCTAAAGCAGTGCTTCTCAAAGTGCAGTTCCTACTGCAGCAGCAGCAACACCTGGAAATTTGTTGAAATGCACATTCCCAGGCTCCACCCTAGCCTTCCTGAATCAGAACCTTGGGGTGGGACCTGGCAATCTGCTTTAGTAAGTCCTCCAGGTTATTCTGATGTGTGGAAAGTTTGAGAGCCACTGAGCTAGAGAACTTCAACTTTATACTGTTATTTTTGCCTCTTAAGTGTAGAATTATGCTTAATTTGTTTTATAGAAATGTTGGGAACTGAGTTAATGTAATTTTTTTTTTTTTTTTTAGTGTGTGAAGATAGATGTTATTCCTAAATATTCATTATTTTGGTCATTTTATACTTTAAAACTCTGAGTTGGATAAAATGTGGATGTGGTCAAGTTGTATTTTCACACAGACATCTGCAGTTTGATAACTAGTGGGTGATACTAGTCGGAAGTATTTTAATATTTAAGTATTAAATATTCAATTCAAATATTTTTGAAAATTTTTTATTTAAGCATAGTTGATTTACAATATTAGTTCCAGGTGTACAACATAGTGATTCAGTATTTTTATGGATTATACTCCATTTAAAGTTATTACAGGGGACTTCCCTGGCAGTCCAGTAGTTAAGACTCCATGCTTCCACTGCACGGGGCACAGGTTCGATCCCTGGTCGGGGAACTAAGATCCCACATGCAGCACGGCACAGCCAAAAGATAAAAAAAATAAGTAAATAAAGTTATTACAATATAATGGCTATATTTTCCTGTGCTGTAAAATATTGAGATACTTTTAAAGTAAAAATACATAGTCGTTTGCAAATATTTCAGGCTGAGAATTACATCATATGATTGTGCAATAATTCAGTCTTTACCCCTTGATGGCTCTTCGTTATATATGAACAATGCTATGGTGAACATCTTGCACGTAACCTATATATATATACCCTTGCTTTTATTTCTGTAGGTGTAGAGTTCTACAAGCAATACTGCTAGATCACAGGCAGTGTGCAGTTTTATTTTTGACGCTGCTAGATTGCTTTCCAAAAAGATTGTAGCAGTTTATGCTTTCATCAACCATACACAAAAATGCCTGTTCGTGTCCACTCTAGTCAACTCTGGATTTTATGTGGGGGGGGGGGGCTTTTTTTTTTGGTAGCTGTTTAACATTTTTTATTTGTTTATTTTGCCAACCTAATAGGTAACAATAGAGCATCTTTTCATGTATTTATTAGCCATTTGCATTTCTCCCTGGTGTGAAATGTCATATCTTTTGCCCATTTTTCTAGGGATAAAAATGATGCATATTATGAAGACTTTTGATGATCCACCTTGTCAAATTTTCCTACAGAGTAGTTATACTAGTTTTCGCATTGTTTTGGATCTGATGCGATCCTTTTCATAAATTCCACCTTGCTAAGCTGTAGAAATCCTGGATGTCCTAGTTAATAATCCTAGTCTTTTATGGTTTAAACAGTCTCATCAATCAGTTTAAGGTGGCATTCAGGCCATTCAAACTTCAGCTCCCTGTGAGAGCTGGTTGAATAGTCTTTCTTAGTTTGTGTAAAACCTCATAAATTTTATTCCTCCTCGCCCTGTTTCTCTCTAAGATGGTATTTGGGTGAATGAGGAAGGGAAGCTTACACAGTGTCCTTGCAGAACATAAGAGGAAGGCCTTAGAATTCACAGAGATCCTTGAAGTGCCCGTTAGCCCCTCCGATGTCCCAGGTGACAGACATATCTTGTCCAGCAGGCGCTGTCTGCCCTGTGGAATCTTAGACCTCAGCCTGCAGCTGGCAAATAGGTGGGCTAGTTGCCCACCTCACTGACCAGGCCTGAACTAGAATGCACACCATGCATTGGGGATTTTGACGATTAACATTGATACATAGTTACATTTATCACTATGAGAAGATGCTACACAGGGTAAGATTTGATTTTTTCTTCTTAGAAAACCTTGTGATTGTAGAAGGGGAAAATAAGCCTTTTTTTTTTTTATCACTATGAGAAGATGCTACACAGGGTAAAATTTGATTTTTTCTTCTTAGAAAACTTTGAGATTGTAGAAGGGGAGAATAAGGCTTTTTTTTTTTTCAATTCCACAGAATGGCAACATGCTTGCTTAACATTGAATTCTGTGCAAGAAAGAAAAAATTTAATATATTCCTTGCCAACAAGTGGTGGAAAAACCCTCGTGGCTGAGATTTTAATGCTGCAAGAACTGCTTTGCCGGCGAAAAGATGTTTTAATGATCCTACCATATGTGGCAATTGTTCAAGAAAAGGTGTGATTTTTTTTTTAACAAGTGGTATTTGCTAATGTAATTTCCACATTCAGATATAAAAACTAGCATAAATGTAACAACTTTTTATTGACTGAGAAAAGGTATCTCTATTAATGATGGAGAATTATTATTTTTAGGATGTGCAAATGCAGTTAGAGTACTTAGCCGAAAATCTCTTCTAATTACCTGTTTCAGAAGGGGTTTTATTTTTTTCTAAACCTGTGGATTAAACTCCATTTTACATGTTGTATTGATATTTAGCCTGCTTTTTCAAGGAGAAACTAACCAATTATTTTATCAAAATAAATGAGTTATTTTGATTTTTTTTAACATCAGAGGAGACACTTAAAATTTATATTTATATTATCTAGTTTAAAAGTGGCATTTATTTGCAAAGATTAATACATTACTTATGACATTTCTTATATATATATAGGTATGTATTATCTGTGACCTTGTTCCCATTGTTTGGTATTAAACACTATTTTAGATTTTTTAAATCCCTGTGAACACTTAATAATTAGGATTCTTATCTGATTTTTTTTGTTTATTTTAACTAATATTCTAGATTTCAGGTTTGTCAACTTTTGGTATAGAACTGGGTTTCTTTGTTGAAGAATATGCTGGAAGCAAAGGAAAATTTCCTCCAATTAAAAGAAGGGAAAAGAAATCACTATATATTGCCACTATTGAAAAAGGACATAGTCTGGTGAACTCCTTGATTGAAACCGAAAGGATTAACAGTCTGGGTCTGGTTGTTGTAGATGAGGTTGGTTACTCCATTTATTAATTTATCAACATTTTTATTATACTAACATTTATTATTATGTGGATCTGCTTAATACCTTTATGAGGATAAGTAATTTATTTTAATGTATAGATAACACAGATGAAGACGTTTCATGCATGGTAATCTTTTTTTTTAACATTTTTTATTTCTTTAATGTATCTATTTTATTTATTTTTGGCTGCATTGGGTCTTCGTTGCTGCGCGAGGGCTTTCTCTAGTTGCGGTGAGCAGGGGCTACTCTTCGTTGTGGTGGACAGGCTTCTCATTTCTGTGGCTTCTCATTGTGGAGCACGGGCTCTAGGTGCACGGGTTTCAGTAGTTGTGGCACGTGGGCTCAGTAGTTGTGGCTCACGGGCTCTAGAGCACAGGTTCAGTAGTTGTGGTGCACAGGCATAGTTGCTCCGCGGCATGTGGGATCTTCCCAGACCAGGGCTCGAACCTGCATCCCCTGCATTGGCAGGCGGATTCTTAACCACTGCGCCACCAGGGAAGCCCCCATGCATGGTAGTCTTAGATTCAGTTTTGTGTCAAGTGTTTCATGAAGAGTGAATATATGTATATATGTTCAGTTTTGTAATAGTACTTATGAATTCCAGATGCCAGAATGTTGTCCTCGGGACAACCTCATTAACTTAAAATACCAGTGAAATAAAGTATGTGTACTCTAGTTGCCGTAACGAAAATGCTTGAGTTATAAAGCAAAGATTGCTTCTTCATTTCATCAAATGTATGCTTGTTTTATATAGGTATTCTATGCAGATTTACTTTTCTCTCTTTTTTTTTTAAATCTCAAAGTTGCACATGATTGGTGAAGGAAGCCGTGGGGCTATACTGGAAATGACTCTAGCAAAAATCCTCTACACTAGCAGTAAGTATTCTTTCAAATGTGGTCACTAATTGATTTATAATCAAGAGGCCTATAAAAGACTTAATTCTATCACTAGCTAGATTATGTAACCTAGAGTAATGTACTTAAGCTTTCTGCCTTAGTTTTTTATGTCTAAAGTAAGCTTATAAATTTTTGTTGGAAGAATGGATGAGTGAGTAGAATTGTGAAGATAAATGAAGTTAACATTTGAGGATGTCCCCTATCAGTATCCTCCACTTACTAGCTATGTGTACTTACGCATGTGACTCAACCTCTCTTTCTTCATCTGTAAAATGGGGATAACAATGGTACCAACCAGATGGGATTGTTGTGAGGATTATATGAGTTAACACATGTAACGGACGCATTCAGCCATGCCTAGCACGTAGCACAATAAGGGTTTGCTGCTGCTGCCACCATCAGTATGATCATCATACCAAGAAAACATTGTATATGAATAGTCACTTTAAGGAGCTATTTTACAACATCAGATAGTCTTTAAATATATATGAAATATTCTAAATATCTTCTCTATTATTTTTTGATATACTATTGCAATAGCTTATTGTTATATATTGTAATAGTTTATATACGGAAAATTATTAATCATAAAGGTCAAATCTTAAGAATTATTTTTAAAATTTTGATAACAGTGGTATTTAGTCAGGTTGTAGCACTTTATAATCATTTATTAAAAAAATATTTATTGAGTACCCCCTGTGCATCAGGCCCTGCCTTTATCAAACCTATATTTTAGTGAAAGTGAACAGATAATAAGCAGATAAACAAGAAAACATATGGTGTGTCAGATGGTGACAAATTCTATGGAAAAATATAAAGCAGAGGAAGAGGGGAAAAATGATCATCTACTTGTCAAATCCAGTGTACACTGACTGTCCTTGTCTTAATTTTTCTTCAGCATTTGATTATTTATCATTCATTTTTCCTTTGGTTGCTGAAACATCATTCTGTCTTGGTTTCCCTACTGTCTGTCTGTAAGACTGATCATGTGTTAGCATTGAGAGATAGCATAGCATAATGGCTAAGGGCAGACTCTGGAGCTGGATTCAAATCCTGGCTCACTTTTAACTTTGTCTGTGACCTTGGGCAAGTTATAGTAACTGTGCCTCTTTTTCCTTATGCATCAAAAATGGATGATAGTAATAGAACCTTCCTCACTGAATTGATGTAAAGATAGCATGAGTCAGTCTTTGTACAGCATCTAGCATAGTACCTGCATGTAATGGACACGTCTTTGCTACTGCTGTATACTTATTTGTCCTTCTGTCACCAATGCCTTACACTTAATAGATATTTGAATGAAAGGAATCTCTTTAGTTTCTCCTTTTGTTCTCCTTTGTGACACTGCTTTCTAAGCGTATTCATCATGTACATTGGTGTTACCATAGATTCACCTTAGACGCTTCTCTTGTTTCTTGCTTCATACAATTTTTCCTAATTCTCATCCATACTCATGACTTCAAGGGCTTCTTGTGTTTGATGGCTCCCAATCTGTGTTACCAGCTTATACCTCTCTTCTGAGTAATATCATCTGCCAGATTAATACTCTGGTATTATACAGTTGACCGTTGAACAACGCAGGTTTGAACTGCATGGGTCCACTTATATGTGGATTTTTTTCAATAGTAAGTACTACAGTACCACATGATCTGTGGTTGGTTGAATCCAGGGATGTAGAACTGAGGATATGGAGGACCGACTATAAGTTTTGCATGGATTTTCGACTGCGAAGCAGGTTGGTACCCCTAACCCTCATGTTGTTCAAGGGTCAACTGTGTTGGTATTTTTCTTACCTGCCCCCTCTTTCTCAAATCACTCAGGAAGAATAAGAACACTAAAAGTTTGCTAAAATTACTGTTATGATATACTAAGTAACACATTTTCCTCAATACTTTGGGTTTTTTTGTTTTTTTTTTTAGAAACAACTCAAATTATTGGTATGAGTGCAACATTAAACAATGTTGAAGACCTACAAGAGTTCCTGCAAGCAGAATATTACACGAGTCAGTTTAGACCAGTATGTACCTAAGGTTTGGTTTGTTATGTATCATCTTCTATTTAGAAAGAAAAGTAGCAAATGTACTGTATAAAAATTCTAAGAGTAGTGAAGGAACATCATGCCACTCCCCATGGCTAAATGGTAGCAAGTTTGTGTGTAGAGGTCAGGGATCTTGGCTTGGGTCAGTACTGTATGGGTAACACCTGGAACAGTGCCTGACCCATGGGCCTTCGATGAATATTTATTGAATGAAATTTTTCAGACCCATTCTGCTTTTCTACTTTATATTCTGTAAGGTAAATTTTTTCATTCAGTGAGAATTTAGTGATTCATGTTTCAAGTTATTGGCACATAAAATTTATCTTAAAAGTTAAAATATTTTCAAATATTTATGCTTTGGTAGTTTTAATGCTTTTTCTAAATAAGTTAAGACTTCACATGGATTTAAATTTAAACTCTCCAATAACAGCATTCCTAAAAGACTTGAAGAAAGTAAATAAATGTAGTTCATAGTTATTTGAAAGTAACTTATAATGTACATATACTCTGTCTGTAGTTTCTGTGTCTAAATAGGTTTTCAGAAAATAGTTTTTTTAGAATCACCAAATTTTAATTTGAAATTTAGTGTTTTTACATTTACACCAAATATGAGAATTTTCAAGAGATATTTTCTGACCTTAATTGTCAAAGTAGATGCTGTTCTTTTAAAAATTCAATGAGTTGTATTTACAAACTTTTTTTGTCTACAAATAGTTACCTTAATAATTTGGTCATTTTTAGATTAAAACTGATGACTAATGCATCTTTAAATCTTGAGGAATACCACAAATAACTCCTTAATAAAAGATAGAGTGTGAACACTTGACTCATTTATACTTCCTCTTGTGACACATACAAGTATCTGATTTTCTTTTAGATATGTGGCTATTCAATTCATAAGTATTTCTTCAAGGATATTAATCCCTGTTTTGATTTAAAGGGAAAAATAAACTTAGATGGGAAAGAACTTTTAAGTTGAAGCATTCTACATACCTTAGAAAAGCTAAAATTTTTGTATATCTTTCCTTTTTACAACATTTTACAAAATTTGATACTCTGGAAAAAGGAATTTACATATGACATTAATTGTAAATGTCCTTTTAATTCGAGGTCGAATTAAAGGAGTATCTGAAAATAAAGGACGCAATATATGAGGTTGACAGCAAAGCTGAGAATGGCATGACTTTTTCACGTCTCCTTAACTATAAGGTAACCTTGATAATCCCTGAAGGTGAGGTTCCCAGACTTTGTGCCCAGCTTCCCTGGGGCACCACAGAAGAGTTGCATGGGTACCATGGGGTAGTTTAGTTGTTTCAGAGAAACAACTGATGCTTGACAACTCTTGGACACCACACAAACAGTGTGGTGTGGTTCAAGATAGGCAGTTTCCAATGTCAACATTAGATCACACTACATTCCTTTCTACGCTGTTGTACCTTTGTGAAGTTGTGAAGTTGGCAAATACCATGTGAAAATCAATGTGGGACAGGAAATGAGGATTTCTAAGGTTTGAAAGACTGCAGGGCCCAGTGTGTGCACATCCTGTTAGTGGGCTCTGATGGTTATTTAAGAATGAAATAAAAAAATTTTTTATTCAATTGATGTGTATTATTTATTTAGATGGCTACTAATTTGTGAGGAAATACATACTTATTAAGTTGTTTGGACATAACTACCTAAGAATCAGAACTGTTAGTTATTTCTTTTGACCTTGGGGCTCCAGGAACCAAGAAAGTTTGGAGACCTCTCTCATAAATGTTTATTCATTCAGCAACAACAGCAAAACAAGAAGAAATATTTGTGGGCTGTATAGCTCAGATACTGGTGTATGAAAATGTTAATGTATACTATGTTAATGTTCTGTGATTTATGTGAAGAACATTAAAAGGGGAAGAAAGGGATTTTACAACAGTTTTAGAATTCTGTAAAGGTATATTATTCTAAATCTGTATCTTAATTAGTTTTCAGTAAAGTCGAAGGAAGTGAGGAGATTTTAAATAACTTTACATTTTTCTTCACGTTCTTTGAGTTCTTTGCATCTGCTTGATAAATATATTTTTTATTTCTGAAAATATGTCCTGTAGTATGATTGAATCTGTGTTTTTGAAAACTGTTAGTAAAAGCAGGAGGTTTAGCTTATTTATGCAGTTCTTTGACTATTATTAGGATCAATCTGTGTTTCTCTCCGTGGACTTTTTCTGCTTCAGTGGAGATGGGCGTGCAGTGGGGTTATTAATAACATTAACTATTTTCACTTCCTTTATTTAAAACTAAATACACCTAATGAAACCCTAATAACCCAAGAGAAAAGTGGGACTTAACATTTTGCTGTTTAATATAGGTTGTATCTTTTCTTTTAAATGATCATATTTTAAATGAGAAGTTCAAACCTATGGTTGGTTTACTTACCTTTCAAAGCGTACCTTTTTACTTACCTTTTACACTGGTAAAATGAAAGGCTTTCACGGTTGCTAACTGCCTTGTTCCTGAATCTTGTTGTGCAGTATTCTGATACTCTGAAAAAGATGGATCCTGATCACTTGGTAGCATTGGTGACAGAAGTTATTCCCAATTATTCCTGCTTAGTTTTTTGTCCCACTAAGAAGAACTGTGAAAACGTAGCAGCAATGATATGCAAAATTTTAAGCAAGTATGTTACTCTTTTAAAAATATTCTGTTTTATTTTTATTATGATTTACATGCTGTATGTTCTGTTTATTCAACAAGCACTAATTACTTCTTGCAGAACAATTATACTAAGTTGTTATAATAGATTCTAAAGGCCCTGACCTTGAAGAAAGTTGCACTGTGAAATTCACATATGTGAAATGGCCAGAGAAAAATTCTACGTGTAAGAGAATGCTGACTAACATAATGGCTTGGCTGCACAGTGAATCGTCTTGGGGCCTTTTTAAAATTTCAGTGCCCAAGCTACATCCAAGACAAATCAGAATATACGGGAGTGGGACCCAGGCACCATTATTTTGTAAGGCTCCCAGGCAGAGTCCAATATGCAGCCAAGGTCGACCGCTGGCCTACATGATCAGAGGACAAATCACTGATCACTGCGTGGATGAATCATATCTTCAGCTTAACTTTCTTTTTAATTAAGTACTGTTGCCTTTGTTTTCTTAGTAAACTTCACACTTAGGTTGTGTGGACATTTGAATTGAATTTCCTAAATAATTAAGAAATGTATTAGTTTGTAATTTTATACTATAAAATTTTAATGTTGGTTCTGTTATGTCATAGAGATAAGTATAAAATGAACTTAAGTATGAACAGTTTAGTTTTTTCTGTACCTTTTTGTCCCATGTGTAGTTTTATCATATTTTTCAGACTTCTTTTTGGCCCCTGAGCCAGTGCTATATCACTGTTCACAGACCAGTACTATGGATTCTAATCTAGCCATCCTCCGCCTCCCCTCCCAATCCTGCTGTCATCATGGATTGATCTAATATAGAGTTAAATTCATTGACTAGCACAAAGATGCGGATGTTTGGGATAAAGTTCAGGAGTTTCCCATTTCAGTAACAGAGTCTGCCTTTACAGTGATGATGTAGATTATAAAAACCTAAGGAGATTAAATTATCATTGAGATATTCTCAGTAAATCAGTTGTTTTCTTAGAATAAGGTAGTGTAGCACTGACTAAGTGATGGGGAAATTTAGAGACAAACTTTTGACTGGGAGATATGAGGTTTATTATTAGTCAAGTTATATCCTTGACTTATTTTGCTTTTTGGTGATAACAGTTCATTTGGGTCATAAATGTTGATGTTTAATATTGAATTACTTAAAAATTTGGTTCTCCAGAACCCTTAGTTAATGAATTATTATGGACCCTTGATACTTTCTTAAACTCTTTCTGAAGGAAAATGTCCTCTAAAATACATTTTCCATATTACTTGCTGCTTTCGTAAGGTGAATGTTCTGAGTATAGCTTAGCCCCCTTTTTTGGTGGCTGTTGACTAAAATGTCATGTTTAGAGCATACTTTTTTATATTATTCTGTAGTTTACATGTAGATGAAGTAAAATCTGGGGCTAAATGGTTTCTGATCTCAGTATTGTCCTTAAAACATAATTTCATGAGAGTCCTGGAATATCAGCCTATGTCTTAATGATTTGCCTTCTAATCATAAATTTCATGTGAAGCAGGTATAGTAAAATCACCTAGAATATGCTTGTAGGTCTAAGTGCAAAGACTGAAGCAGATTTTTTCCCAAGTGATTGTCTCAATCTCAAGGAAAATTATCTTTTTTATAGCTATTACCACCTTTGACTTCTAAGTTAAGGATGTCTTTTAAGCACTATTTACTGACAACTGCCAGAGCTCTGGTCATACCACTTTCCCTAAAAATGTCCCTGAAAATGATACCACCGTGCTTCTTAGCCTAGAATTCACGCTAAGATAATGACTCAACTTACTTTTCCATCCTTATTTCTTCCTTTCTTTATCCACCCTGCACTTAATCCAGACTGAACTACTTGTCTTCTTTGTTTATTCTTGAACTTCCCATTTCCATGCCTACAATTATGCTTTACCCTCTGCCAGCACTGCGCTTTCCTGCCCCGTCATTGCTGCCTCTCTAACACCTGTTCTTCAAGGCCCAGCTCACATCTCAACTTCTCCCACAAAACCCTTCTCCATGTAATTATGTCTTATCTGGTCTTATCAAATAATGTCTCCCTTCTCTAAAATTATAGGATGATTATCCATAAGTCTTAATTCCTTGAGAAGGATTCGTCCCTTTCAGGACCTGAAACACTGGCCGGAAAGTATAACATAAAGTCTGCTGCCCCCTACTCAGCGGCCACTTCTAGTTCTTGCACTGATGACTCTTGACCACTTTCTTCCCAATTCTTCATTGTCTCCTGGCCTCCCATTTCCCAACTTCGTGTGAAATTACTGTCATTGTGCAGTTAGCACCAGCCAGAGCTGTCTATGCTTTCCATGAAGCATGCTAAAACAACATAGGGCTGTGTGTATTATATTTGTATCTTGGACTATATTTGTTTGCTACTGGTATTCAGAAGTTGTTGCTTTGTAGTCAATAGTTAGTTGTACTTAGTCTTTCTTTCCTTTTTTTCTTTTCTAGAAGGGAATTTAAAATAATAGGTGCTTCTAGGTAAGGAGACATTGGAGGATATTACTGAGGCTTCTAAAATGCTAGAGTTTAGACAGTGTTTTACATATAATTCATATGGTTTAATAATATATGTTTTCATCTTCAGAGAAGAAAATTTATGACTTAACAAATCATCTTCACTAAAGATGTATGTTCTTGTGAAAAAATGTAACGTCTAGAGCAGGGGGTCTGAACCTGGAGTTCATGGATTCATAGGAGGTACAGGATTGAACTTCAGGAAGTCCATGAATCCTTGAAATTATATGCAAAGTGTTGTGTTTATGTGAATATTTTTTTCCTTAGTTTTAAGCAGATTTTCACAGGGCTCTGTGATCCACAGAAAGGTTCAGAGAAACTGCCTAATAGCTAATGAAGTCAAATCAAAATTCTAAGAACATTCTATGTATTTATATCAATAAAAGTTCTTTTAAAAAAAGAATGTTTACATGCACCTACTGAAATTAAAATTTTAGGTACTTTATCACTATAAGATCAAGGGTTCATGTCTAACATCTTTTTCCCAGGGAACATCTGAAACACAAAGAGAAAGAAAAACATGAGGTGATTAAGAACTTGAAGAATATCAGCAGTGGCAACCTGTGTCCTGTTTTAAAGCACACCATCCCATTTGGAGTGGCTTATCACCATAGTGGTTTAACGAGTGATGAAAGGAAGCTCTTGGAGGAGGCCTACTCCGCAGGAGTTCTCTGCCTTTTTACCTGCACATCCACCCTAGCAGCAGGTGTTAACCTACCAGCTCGGAGGTAAGATATAAGTCATTGTTGCCCAGTCTCAAAACTTTCCAGTTCCTAGCTTGCCAACAGTTTTTTTGTTGTTTTATTCTTTCTCAGGAGTGGGTGAGAATTTATCAGATGTTTTTTTCAGCATTTGCTGAGTTGATTGGTTTATTTACTTTAATATTTTAATGAAAAATAACACTAGTAGATTTCTTGCTGTTAGAATTCCTTCTTTCTTTGTTACTTTCCCTATCTGGTTTTGATGTTATGGTTTATTATCCTGGTTGTGTAGAAACAGTTGGCAAGCTTTTGACCATTTTTTATGATCTGAAAGAGTTTATTTAACAGAGATTTCCTTGAAACTTTAGAGAACTCATCCATAAAGACTTTTGAGTCTAGTATCTTTTTCTAAAGAGTAGATCCTTGATTATCTTTTTGGTTATTACCAGTATAATTGATTTCTACTCTTTGTCATTTGTGACATTTTTTCAAATAAATGGTCAGTTTTTATAAATCATCCATGAGATTTAAAAAAATATGTATTTTCTGTTGGGTATGTAGTTTCCTATAGCTCAATATATAACAGTTATTAGTTATCAGCTCCTCCTTTTTCTTTGTGATTCTTTGATTTGTCAGTTTCAGTCTCCCACTGTAATTATGGAGTTGTCAACTTCTCCTTTTTACATTTTTAAAAGTTCTTGCTTTGTATTTCAAAACTAGTATATAAAGGTTTACTGCGAATATCTTGTTGCTGAATTATTCCTTTTATGAATAGAATACATCCTTGTTTTCCTCATTTAGTGATTTTATTTTGAATACTGGGACTACATTTTTTGCCAAGTATATTTTTTTCTATTCTTTTATTTTCAAACTCTGTCACTGGTTAAGGTTTCTGTTTTTTCAGACAATTGTTGAAATAAAAAAGGAAGTTATGTATCCTATTTCTCTTATTTCAATGGTTACTCTTAAATTTTTTAACAGTTGTAGAACTTAAAAAACGCAACTGTGTTTTTCTATCATTTTAGAATTAATAACTATATCCTCTGCTGAACATAACAAGAGTCTTAGCATTTGTGTATTTTTCTACACTGCCTCATGTATTGTTGCAGTTGCCTGGAATTTTAGTTCTAGATTTTAAATTTTCTTTCATCTTATAATCAATAGTTATTTAAACTTACCTGTAAATTATACTTTTTTTTTTTTTTTTTGCCTACCACTGCCTCTTGTGTCTCACATCTTCCTTCTATGATCCATTTTTTATTTTGCCATCCTTGGGTAATTATTTTTTAAATGCTGCATTGGAAGTAAAAATTTTTGAATCTTTGCGTAGCTGAAGATGTCTTTATTTTAGCCTCACACTTGAACACCTTGCTAGGAACAGAATTCTAAGTTCAATTTTTTTTCTTTGGGGCTTTTGTAGTATTCTTCCATGTCTTTTAGGAGCTAGTGTTGGTCATTTTTGTTTTTGCATAAGCTTGCTGTTTTTCCCTTGCCAGAAGCTTTTAGACTTTTCTCTTTAACCTTAACATTTCGTCATAGTGTATAATAATAATTACAGCTATTACACACCCTCACTCATGTCATAACAGCTTTACATGCGTTGACTTAATAGATCCTCACAACAGCTCTGTGAGGAAGGTCGTATTTTATTATCCACATTTTATAGAAGGGAAAACTGAGGCACTGAATAATGAAGTAACTTACCCAACTTCACGGCCAACAAATGAGTTTCAAAGCCAAGGTTTGAAACTCAAGAAACTGAGAAATCTAATTCTGCAATCCTAACTCTCCCAGTTTAGCTACTTCTTATTCATAGGGTTTAGCCCTTTGGTACATGCTTTCAATCTAAAGTTTTATGCCTTTCTTGATCTTAGAGTAATTTTTTTTCAGTTATTTTATTAGTTCTTTTCTTCTGTTATCTCTGTTCTCTGCTTTTGTAACTTCAGTTAGACAGTTAAACCCTCTTAAATTGAGTTTTCACCTCTTAATTTTTCTTACACATTTTTCAATCTATATGAGCTATGTGATTTCTTCACCTTTACTTTCTATATAACAAAATCAGTTTTTAAATGTATTCCATTAACTATGTTTCATTCATTATCCAGTTGTTCTATTAAATTGTTTAAATTAATTAATTTTTTTTAATTTCTAAGAACTCTCTTTTATTGTCCTTTCTTTATAACCGTCTGCTCTCATAGTGTGAATACAATACCCTTTAGAATTTTCTGTGGATACTAATTAGAATTTTTTAAAGTTCTTTTCTGTTCTGCGTATTATCTGCTTCTGTCAGACATTTTTTCTGTATGTTCTCATTGTTTTTCTTTTATGTCATTAGTTTTTTTCATGTATTTGGTAATCTTGTCTGTCCATTGAGATTTATAAATAAAGAGGTAGGCTGATTGTTTTAGGTAAATGACAGGTTTTCTCTCACCTTTGAATAAGAAAGCTGGCTACAAACTTCTGTATACGTGAACAGGATTGAAATCACCATGTTTGTAGGTCAAAATCAGTTGAAATCTACAATTTTATGTTGACAATATTGTAAGCTTATAAATGAATATGCATGTGTTGGTGGTCCATGGTCAGATTTTTCATTTATGGAGTATCAAATCAAAACTATTTTGAGATTATTGCTCTAGTGGATTGACCATAAGTTTTACAGCTAAGCAGACTTAAGTTCAAGTTATGGTTCTGGTAATTACTAATTTTGTGAGTTTCGCTAAACAACTTAACATATATATATATGCTTTAGTTAGCTTCTTTGTAAATAAGTAAGTAAGAATATTATCACCAAGAGTTTTGTAAGATTACAAATAATGTACATAAAGAGCCTAGGACATCATAGATTCTTGGTAAACAGTAGTTGCCTATTATTTTGAGTTAATATGTTACTAAATTTAATATCACATAAATATAATGAAAACTTTAAAAAATAGATGCTATTGCTATAGATGGAGTACCACTTTTAATTAATTTTATCAATTCCATAGAGTTATTTTAAGAGCCCCCTATGTTGCTAAAGAATTTTTAAAGAGGAATCAATATAAACAGATGATTGGCAGGGCTGGCCGTGCTGGAATAGATTCTACTGGGGAGAGTATCCTTATATTGCAAGAAAAAGACAAGCAACAGGTAATAATCTGGTGGATGGTTGGTCATTTTGTTGTCTTTTCTTGGACTTTGGTCTAGCCCTTTTATGAGACTGTCTTTTAAAAATTAATTATTAATATTCCTTTAAATAATGTTTCCTTCTCCCCCATGATTAAGAATTAGAAAGAGTAGTTCGAATACTTTTGTATTTCAGGCAAACAATGAAAAGTATTTTCCTTATTTATCTTCTTCCATTTTCATGAGAACACTTGCTAAATTCTTATTTTTTTGTCTTTATGTTTTTTATCTCCCCCAGCCTCCACACAATCTACGCAAAATATAAAATTTATATGGAACACCATTTATTTTTTATAATAACGCAAAACATAAATTTATTTTTTATAATAACGCTTTAACTCTTGTAGGTATTGGAGTTAATAAGCAGACCATTGGAAAACTGTTACAGCCAACTTGTTCAAGAATTCACCAAGGGAATCCAAACTTTGTTTCTCTCTTTGATTGGTTTGAAGGTATTTTTTAATATTTTTATATCTTATTGCTATTACCTGAGATAATGGAAGTTAAAAAGTTTTGAAAACTACAAAGTATGAAAAAAAATGTTAACTTCTAATCTAATGTGGAAAAGAACAGTCTGTGACATGATAAATCTGAGTCTGGATTTATATGTGCATTTTTAATCCTGAAGAATGTGAAAAATCAACAAATCATAACTGGGCATCCATTACAAGTAAGAAACTTTGGTGGATACTATGGAGGATAGAAGGAGCTCTAAAGACATGGGTCCTGATGTGGGATAATCCAGCATCTCTGCCATTGTTAAGAATAAGATTCATTGTAGTCCTGTGACCATAAACATTTTTCAGATCAGTATAGCCTTTATCAGGCAGAAAATTTTAAAAAAAAAAGTTGGGTGGGGCATGATGGGAAAACACTCTTTTTTTCCTAAGATTAGAAATTAGCTCCCTTTTTTAGGATATCTCTTGAGCTAAACCTCTTTTTTAGGGTTATCCTTAAGTAAATTTTAACTCTGTGCCCAAATCACTCAGCCCCAAAGTGGCAAAGCCAGGGTTTGAATTCAGCTTTCTCTAACTACAAAACCAATGTTCTTAACCTATCATGCAGTCTCTCTTCAGCAACCTGAATGGTTTAAGTGAAAATCCAAAATTTAATTGACAAATAAAAGATATCATGAGACAGGTTTTGATTACCTTGCAGATGAATGGTGTAATATTGCAGTATCCCCTGGCCATTTACAAGAGTGAAAGGCTACAAGAAAGAAAAGGAATTAATGCTGGGTATTGAAGGAGATAGAGGTTTTAGATAAGCAGAGGGAAGGAATGAGCCCTTCCAGGTACTTAAAATAGAATGAAAGATGAGAAACTTTAAGATGATGTGGGGTAACAGTCAGTAGACAGATATTATAGCTGTAGAGGAGGGCTGAAGATACCAAAGAGTAGAAAGCTGGGTGGAAAAAGTTGGGCCAGAGTGTGTGCTGTAGATTGGGGAAGACAAGAGAGAGTGCTTAAATAGTAGACTCAAGAGTTGTGACACAGTCACTTACCAGTGGAGAAATAGTCAAAAGTGTTCTGTGGTCATTTCGAGCAAGGGCTCTGATATCACACATATCTGTGTCTGGGTCACAGCTCTGTCTCTTGTTATCCTGTTTAAATTACTAACTCTCTCTTAAACCTCACTCAGTTGCCTTATCTGTAAAATGGGAATAATGGTATGCAGAAGTATTGCAAGGCTAGTTTGGAAGCAACTGTAGTAATCCATGTATAATGTAATAAAGACCTGCAGTTGGAGGGTTGCCAAGGAATTAATAAAGAAGGGAAAGAGATCATGAAGATCATTGAGTCTTATTACATTTATATATTGAATAAGGTAACAGAGAATTCGTGATTAGTTTAAGGTCATTCAGTGTGTTCTGTTTAGATGAGATTATAATTCAGGTTCCTGCCTTGCTGGCCTGTACTCTTTCCAGTATGCCATTGTGTATGTGGAACATTCACTAAGTGCGCTTGAAAACTCACCAAAATAGGCCATATTCTGGGCCATAAAATAAGTATCAGTAAATGTAAAGGATTGAAATCATATAAAGAATGGTATCTAATGATAACAAAAGTATAGTATACATCAATTATAGAAAGGTAGGGACTTCTCTGGTGGTCCAGTGGTTAAGAATCCACCTTCCAGTGCAAGGGACGCGGGTTCGATCCCTGGTCGGGAAACTAAGATCCCACATGCCTCAGGGCAGCTAAGCCCTCGCGCTGCAACTGAGACCCGATGCAGCCAAATAAATAAATAAATAAATAAATATTTTTTTAAAAATAAATAATGGAAAGGTATCAGGAAAATACCCAAATATTTGGAAATTAAATAGCATACTTTTATAGTCAAAGTAGAAATCACAAGGGAAATTAGAAAATATCTTGAATGGAATGAAGATGAAAACAGATATATCAAAATTAGTGGCAGGCAGCTAAAGAAGTGCTTAAGGGGACATTTATAGCTTTAAATGCTTATTAAAATTCAAGGAAGATCCAAAGTCAGTGATCTAAGTTTCACCTTAGGAAACTAAAACAAAACAAAACAAAAAGCCCCAAAGTAAGTAGAAGGAAGGAAATGATAACAGATAAAAGCAGAAATCAATGACAAAAAATAGACAAACAAGAGAAAAAATTAATGAAACTATAAGCTAGTTCTTTGAAAAGATCAGTAAGATTATTGATTGAATTGATCAGAAGGAAAAGAGAGTACGCATGAATTACCGATATCAGGAATGAAAGGAGGGTCATCACTGGATATCCCAGAGATAGTAAAGGTAGTAAGGAATTACCCTTGAATAGCTGTATCCTTGAATACTGAAAAATGAATTCAACAACTTGGATGAAATGGGGGAAATTCTTTTTTTTTTTAATTTACTTATTTTATTTATTTATTTTTGGCTGTGTTGGGTCTTCGTTGCTGTGTGCGGGCTTTCTCTAGTTGCGGCGAGCGGGGGCTACTCTTCATTGAGGTGCACAGGCTTCTCATTGCTGTGGCTTCTCTTGTGGAGCACGGGCTCTAGGCACGCAGACTTCAGTAGTTGTGGCACGCGGGTTCAGTAGTTGTGGCTCACGGGCTCTAGAGCACAGGCTCAGTAGTTGTGGTACATGGGCTTAGTTGCTCTGTGGCATGTGGGATCTTCCCGGAACCAGGGCTTGAACCCATGTCCCCTGCATTGGCAGGCAGATTCTTAACCACTGCGCCACCAGGGAATTCCAGTGGGGAAAATTCTTGAAAGAAACAATTCCCGAAATTGACTGAAGAAATATAAAATCTGAATAGTCCTATAGCTATTAAAGAAATTGAATTTATAATTTAAAACTTTCCCACAAAGAAAACTTTAGGCCCAACTGACTTCACTGGTGAGTTCTAACAAACATTTAAAGGAGAAATAATATCAGTCATACACACATTCTTTCAGAAAGTAGAGGAAGATGGAACACTGCTCATCTTATCTTATGAGACCAGCATTATGCTGATACCAAAACCAGACAAATATATTACGAGAAGAGAAAACTACAAGCCAATGTCTCTGGTAAACATACATATAAAAACCCATATCAAAGTACTAATAATACAGCTATACATTATAAGAACAATATACCATGATCAATCAGAATTTATTCCAATAATGCAAAGTTGGTTTAACATTCAAAGTTCATCAGTGTATAGATAATTATCCATTTGACAGAACTCAACACTCATTCATGATAAAAACTCAACATACTAGGAGTAGAAAAGAACTTCTTCAATCTGATAAAGGTTGTTTATTTTAAAAAGAAAAAAAAAAAACTACAGGTAACATCACACTTAATGGTGAAAAACTAAATGTTTTTTCCCCTAAGATCAGGAAAAGAAATCTGCTCTCACCCTACTAATCAACATATATCAGAACTTGTAGCCAATACAATAAGACAGGAAGAAAAAATAAAGCAAACAGATTAGAAAGGAAGAAGTAAAACTATCTTATTTGCTGATGGCATTGAGTTCAAGAAAAATCCAAAGGAATGTACAAAAAAACTAGAGTGTAATTAGTGGTGTCACAGGATACAAGGTCAATGTATAAAACTCAATTATATTTCTGTATACTCACTGCAAATAATTGGAAAAACAATTCCATTTACAATAAATTAAAAAAAAACATGAAATACTTAGGGATAAATTTAACTAATATGTGTCAGACCTATACACTGAAAATCATAAAACACTGCTGAGAGAAATTAAAGAAGACCTAAATAAATGGAGAGAGATAGCATGTTCATGAATTGGAACACTCACCTTTGTCCAGATGTTACTTCTTCCCAAATTGGCCTATAAATTCAGTGCAATCCTAATCAAAATCTTAACAGGATTTTTTTGTAGAAATTTCAGACTGATACTAGAATTTATTTGGAAATGCAAAGGAATAGAATAGCCAAAAATAGTTTTGTAAAAGAACTTGACTTCAAGACTTACTGTAAAGCTTCAATAATAAAGACAGTGTGATATTGGTGCAAAGATTGACATATAGACCAATAGATCAGTAAGTCCAGAATTAGAACCGTATATGATCAATTCATTTTCAACAAAGGTGCCAAGGTATTTAAATGGAGAAAGGATTTTTTTTTTCAATAAATGGTGCTGGAACAACTAGATATCCATATGGAACAACCACAAACAAATTAACCCCAACTCTTACCTCACACTGTCCAAAAAAATTAACTCAAAATGGATCATAGACCTAGACCTAAAAGCTAAAATAAAACTTCTAGAAGAAAATCTAGGAGAAAAATTTTTGTTACCTTGGGGTAGGCAAAGATTTCTTACGTGGGAAACAAAAACCATAAACCATGAAAGAAAAAAATCAATTTAATAGGCTTCATCATAATTTTAAAATTCTCTTCAAAAGACCCTGCTTAACAAATGAAAAGGCAGGGGGAAAATATTTATACATCTGACAAATATGTGTATGTCATGAGTGAGGACTCCACAAAAGGCAATGGAATTAGGAGGGAATTGGGACTTCAGTGCACTCAGGTACAGGAATCCTGGGGGAACTGACTTGGCCACAAAGGTCTGGTTTTATGGGCCTGGCAATGCAACCGTTGTATTCTGTTTTAACAATTGAAGTACAGCAGGAAGAAGTCCAGGCAGAGTCGGCTCAGGAGATTAGCCTCTAGGCAGCTGTTGTTTCAAGCCTGCCCACAGGAGGCTACTGGGCCCCATCCTGAGGAGGACAGGCCATCAGGGTTCCTCCTACTCCTTGGGGTAGGGCTTCACAACAGGGCTGTAGCTGTGGAAGGAGGCCGGAATTACAGACCGGGTGGAGAAGTGGGAAAATCTTTAGAGTTAGAACTGAAGCAGAAGTCAAGTCCTCTGGACAGGAACAACCAGGTGGGATAGGGGTGAGAGGCAAGAAGGGCAGTGTGAGGTCAGGAGGCAGGAGGTAGAGGTGGGCATCCCTGGAGAGACTAGGTCCAGGGTTTGGTGGAAGAGATGGAAACTCCAGGAATTAATAAGAGATCATAACAGTTGTTGGGCCATGGGATACAGGGAGCCTCCAATTATTGTTTCTCACAACTATGTTTCAGACGCTCTGCTAGACACTTTATATGTTTTATCTCTGATCTTTGCATACCTTTGAATAAAGTAATATAACTGTGCTTTCACAAAAAAAGAATCCAAGGCAAAAAGGTAGGTTACATAGGCTGCTTGCACACTGTGGTGCATGCTACTGCGGTCTTGCCTGGATCACTGTAATGGTCTCCCAGTTGGTCTCTTTGCATTCACTCTGTCTGCCCTACCTTCCCACATCCCCTCCAAGTAATTCTTCAATAGACTGATCTTCGCAAAATAGGAAATCCGAATGTGTCACCCCCTTCTGCTTAAAATTTGTCACTGGTTGTTTCCCGTTGCTGTTAGGATTGAGCCCAAATTGCTTATCATGGTCTACTGTGGTAGATTTGGCCTCTGCCTGTCTCTTCATCCTCATCTCTCACAGCCTTCGTATACTCTGTACTCCAGACATGCTGGCCTTCTATGACATTTCTCAAACATTCTATACTTGCTCCTACTGCAGTGTTCCGTAAGCCTGGGACTCACCCTTCTTACCTCCCCATCTCCAGTTTCACCCTCACCCACTCCCACATAATGGTCAGACTTTCACTTCACCACCACTTCCTCGGGGAAGCCTTCCTTTGCCACTGAGTCCAGTCAGTCTGTTGTATGCTTTGTAGAAACACATTTCTTTCCTTTAATAGCACCTATCAGTCTGTAGTTGTATTCTTGTTAGTGCCATTATTTGGCTAGTAACTTTACCCCAGTGGAATGTAAGCCCTGTGACAGCAGGATCCACATTTATTCTCATTTATCACTGAATCCCCGTGGCTAGCACAGTGCCTGGCATGTGGTTGGCACTTGGTAAACACTTGAATTAATGAATGGGTTGACATTGGAGTTGGTCATGGCTGAACTTGAAGGTTGGGGCAACAATGAAGAACCCAGCTTTGAGAAGCCAGAAGCAGAGGCTATACCAGTGGGTTTAAACCACTATGTCTAAAAGTTTTCACAGAGGGCTAGAAAGATAACCTGTTGGTAGCCAGAAAGATCAAGTAAAGGGTTTTGTTTATTTGTTTACTCCCATGGTTAACTGTAATCGGCCAACCAAATAACAATATAGAAACTAAGTATGTTGATAATCTACAAAGTGAGTATCTTAAAAGTACAATTTGGCCTGAATGAATACTATATTAAGAATGATTTTTATTAAAAGGAGAAACAATAGGAAATGTCTGTGCTCCGTATTATTTTCTGTTATCGCTTATAATGGTTTAATATGAAACTACTAGTTAAGTTTTCCAGTTGCAATATCATCAGAGTTGTGAGAGAGAGAAATATGCTTATTGATTGACTATATTTTAGTATAACTTGTTGATTTCATTGAAATTGGCTAATATAAATTATTCTAATTCAGAGACAGCTCTACATCTGAATACCAAGTGGCGAGTTAAGTATTACTTATGATTGCCATTATAAGTTTTAAATAGTAAGTGGGGAGAAAAAAAGGCAGCAAAAGAACAGGAAAAGGAGATGGGAATGATAGAGACAAAAAGCAGTAAAAAACTGTTATCTATTTTTAGGTAATATGTCAGAGAAAGTATTGCCTGATCCTGTTTTAGTGGAGGCTTTCAGTTGTGTTTTCCATGTTTGTTTGTTTTTTTTAATACAATTTTTAAAGCTAAAGAATGTTTTCACATGTGGCTGGAAAGGGGTGGAGGAAGGATTTCTGAAGGAGACTGAGTGGGAATTAGTGATAATTGAAGAGTAAACAGAGAGCACAGCTTCGGAGGTATTGTGAAAAATTATTCAAAAACCTAAGGGGTTTTTGAATGAGAAATGTGTAGATGTTTTCAGTATGAATATGATAACTGTCTTCTCCCTTAAATTGTTTTTTTCTTGTGATTTTAAAATGTTGTTATAAAATTACCTTTATGCAACTATGTAGATTTTATAATAGTTTTTTATTTAAATAGATTTGCAGTATGGAAATGAGTCATCATCTTGATTAATTATTCATTCAGAATGTTGCCTTGAATTAGGGAAGATGGTCTAATGATGTCCTGAATTGTTTCAGATTGCAACAAATCTTGGTGACATATATCACTTTATGAGTGGTACATTTTTTGGTGTTCAGCAGAAGATTTTGTTGAAAGAAAGAAGTCTCTGGGAAATAACTGTCGAATCACTTAGATACTTGACAGAAAAAGGACTCCTACAAAAAGATACTATTTTGACAGAAAAAGGACTTCTACAAAAAGACACTATTCATGGGTCTGAAGAAGAGTTCCAATATAGTTTTCACATTACAAAGTTGGGACGAGCTTCTTTTAAGGGTAAGTTTACCTAAATCTCATTACTAATCTGAGGAAATGCATTGGAAAAAATAGAAATTATTATGTAATGTTAAGTTGGATTTGTAATTTCATATTAATAATATTAATCTTATCTTACAAACTGTTGGACTACTTCAACTTTAAAAAGTTGAAAAGTGTTTTGAAACAAGTAATTTAGAATACTATAGAGGTATATGGAGAAAAAGGTGGTCATCCCTCCTTCATGCTCCCCTGCCTCAGCAATCATAAAATCATAATATCTTACCAAGCATAACAATTTGGTATATATTTTTGCAGACATTATCTGTAAATTTCATAGCAATTTGATACATATATCCTTCCAAATATTTTTGTGTGTACATGTATATGTGTGTGTGTATATATATACACACACACACAGACACACACACAGAGCTTGCTTTTCTCACTTATAAAATATCATGAGCATCTTCACATGTTAATCCCTTTAAATCTACCTCATTTTTCTTTTACTACAATAGTCATCCATAGTATGGATACCATAATTTATTTCACCACTTCCCTATTGATGGACATTTACACTGTTCCTGATTTTTCTCCATTATAAACAGGGCTGCTTGGGCATCTCTGTTCATGTATTTTTGGATATGTGTGGAAATGTTTCTCTGGGTTAGATTCCCAAGAATAGAGTAGTTGGGTCAGAAGGTACGTACTTATTAAATGTTGATGGATACTATCAAAATGACCTCCAAAATAGTTGTGTTAAGTTACATAGTAAGAGATTTTAAAGACTTTTGTAGTTAACTCCTAAACTAGACTTTCTTTAAAGTCACCTCTTTCCCCCTTTGGTGATTATGAAATATGAACTATTTGTGTCTTTCTTTTAGGAACTATAGATTTGGCTTATTGTGACAGTCTCTACAGAGACTTGAAGAAAGGTCTTGAAGGACTTGTGCTTGAAAGCCTTCTTCATCTAATTTACCTAACAACTCCCTATGATATGGCTTCTCAGTGTAACCCTGATTGGATGATATACTTCAGACAGGTGAGACGATAAGATTCTGCAATACAGGCTATAATAATGAATCAGGATATGATTTTTGTCAAGTGATTATTCACTTTTTTCTGTATTAAAATATATTTGAAATTGGGCCCTTTGTCTTCAAGTTTTTAAAGTAGTAATATGGCAATAACATTTTTTGTTTGTTTCACTTAAATATTTTCTGTTAAATATAAACATGTTCATTATCAAAAAAATAAAGAAAGGTGCAGAAAAGAAAAAAAGGTCATCCTGGTCCCATTTCCCCAAAGGTAGTTTACTCTTATGATTTGGTGACCACTACATTTTATAATGCCTGGAATATAAAGAAAACCATGAAAGCCGTCCCTGATGATTGATAGTTTAATTACATGAAAGCTCTATTACAGTCACACGTGATGTCACATCATGTCACACCAAACCCGGTGATGTTAATACCTGAGAAGGAATATCATCTTTATCAACAGTAGCAAGGTGGAACTGGCCATACTTGTTACAAAACCAAGTGGTAGAGTACAGGCTATTATGATTTTACTGTGAACAGGCTAGATGCATGAACACATATTAGGCAGAAGCAATATGCAGCTTTTAATTGCAGGAAATTAACTTTCTTTTTAATGTCGTATTTTTAAATTGTTACTCTAAGTTTTTCTAAGTGGTATTATACAATGCGGTTACTTTCAAAAGCTTTCCCTCTTCTCTCTTCCCACAGACATCTCCCATATTAAACATGAGCCCATAGTCCATGGTCACAGTATTTGTGGCTGTGTCTTTAAGTCATTCTGCTAAAGTTTGTTATATTGGGTTGGCCCAGAAGTTCGTTCGGGTTTTTCCGTAACAGCTTACAGGAAAACCCGAACGAACTTTTTGGCTAACCCAAATATTTTAATACTATATCTTTTAAGCTTGCAATATTTGTAAACAAAATATGTGGGTTTTTTCATATCTTTTATAATAATGAAAGTGTGATATGACTAAATACTGGATTTGGTTAATGGCAGACTTTTTAAAGTTACAATTTAATTTTTCTATATATTTATACTCTTTTTCTCTGTAGTTTAGCCAGCTCAGCCCAGCAGAACAAAATGTGGCTGTTCTGGTTGGAGTCTCTGAGAACTTTATTGGGAAGAAAGCATCAGGTCAAGCCATCAGGAAGGTAACCTAGTCTTTTTTTCCTTCCTAAATAACTAAGTTCATAAAACAAAATTAATGCTGTTGTATCATCTCCTTTGTTGACTTGATCCTTTTGGTTCACTTTTTTTCTCTTTAATATAATTCCCATTTTACTATTTAAAACATCTAAGGACCAGAAATTTAGATATTTTTTTTTTTAACAGTATTTATTTCTGGGTGGTGTGATGGCCCTTTTTATGTGTACCTTTGTATTTCTAAAATAGTCATGCACATGTAAGTCTTTATCATAGGAAAAGGTAAACCTTATTTATTTTTCTTAGGCTACTTATTATGGCTTAAATTATATAAATTGTAAAATATTTGTAAAATGTTTTCACAGTATTATGGAATCCTGAAATAAGTTCAATTCAAGGGAGAAAAAAATTTTCTAGAAACTTTTTATTAAGCATTTTACTTGGTATCAGGGATTCTAAGATAGGACGAGTTTGGGATTTTTGTTTTTGTTGTTGCTGTTGTCCCAAAGAACTCCCAATGTACTTGAAGTACATAAAGCATTTTAGAAGGTTGAAGTGGAAAAGGCAATACTCTTGTGTGATATCTTATATTTTTGTGTTTTAAAGTTTAGTCAACAAACATGAAGCAAGCGTTGAATGCACACACTAACCTTAAGAGAAGTGGAAATAATTCGGTGGCAAACATGCATTCAAAATCCTTAAGTTCATATAATCTTCCACCTCATAATACACTTTTTTTCAGTTTTCATTTTCTTTGGTAATCTAATCTTCCTTGAAACCTAATTATCTTACCTACCATTTCCCCTATATCTTTTAAATTTATATAGATTTTACTGATTTCATTTTGAAAAATGGAAGGCGGTGTTTACTTACATTTGAATTGAATGGTGCAGCTGTCCCCTGTATTGATGTATCATAAAATTATAAATATATAGCACTTCAGTATTCATGTTGTCAATATTTAGATTGGGTCTTTTACCTCAGAAATGACTGTTGTTTAGGCCTTCAAAATGTTGAATAAAGATATTTCTTAAAACAAGCCTTTTGTATCAAACTCTAAAATATAAAATAAAAACAAAATCATATTAGTTTGGAACTCATTACCAAATAATAAACATTTATAAAACCTTATTAGAATAATGTATCTTTTAAAACTTGAATCAAAATTTATTTTTGTTACATTTTATGAAATATAGTCAATAAATGTTTGTTCAATTGATAATTAAATATTTTAAATAGTATGGGCATTGATTTGTCTTAATTACAAATGGGTTAGTTACTAGTTCAGTGCTTTAGAAGTATCTTTTTAAAAAACTTCTGCAGAACATGATGTTTACTTAAAATCTAATTGATGTCTTCACATTGAAAAAGACCTTTAAACATTTTTTGTAAAAATCTTGAAATTGGCATAATGTGGCTTATCTTGCCATGTAATATAATTACATCATTTTTCTTGGCTTTGAAAATACATTCTAAGCAAAATCTACATTGACTCAATTTATAGTTAATAATGAAGATGCACTAAAATTGGGAAATTAAAAGGTAATCTTTTCCTACTTGTTTTTCAGCTGTCATGCTTTTTCAGCTTAATGCTTTTTAAAAGGGTGATCCAGTACAACATGCAGAATCTGTAATTCTTATATCCTTCGATGTGCCGCCCTGAGTTCTCATCGTAAACATTCTTTTACTATAGTAAAGGATATAATTTTATATTTTTTTTTTTTTTTTTTTTTTTATTATTTTTTTTTTTTTTTGTGTGTGTGTGTGTGTGGCTGTGTCGGGTCTTCGTTTCTGTGCGAGGGCTTTCTCTAGCTGCGGCAAGTGGGGGCCACTCTTCATCGCCATGCGCGGGCCTCTCACTGTCACGGCCTCTCTTGTTGCGGAGCACAGGCTCCAGATGCGCAGGCTCAGTAGCTGTGGCTCACGGGCCTAGTTGCTCCGTGGCATGTGGGATCTTCCCAGACCAGGGCTTGAACCCGTGTCCCCTGCATTGGCAGGCGGATTCTCAACCACTGCGCCACCAGGGAAGCCCTATAATTTTATATTTTAAACCTACTTTTTCTTTTTAAAATTCATCTTTTTTTTCCTCTGATTTTAAGCATGGGTTACTCAGTTTCTGAGTTAGCTTAATATTAGCTATGAAATGCTTTACCCAGAAAATAATCACTAGGCACCACAGGCAAAAGCACATATACAGAATAGAAATAGTCAACTACAGGAAGCATTTTTCTTTCAGTGTTTTAACTTTGGAAACATTAATTATTTATCATGACCATGTAGAAATCATAGAATCTAGTATTTACTTTGTAAACTTATTAACATATTTATCTAAACAAATGCGTTTGTCTGATTTATAATCACAGTCACACATATATATATACCACCTATAAATACTACAGTAAATGTAAAGGTTTCCCCAACTCCTTTCCTTCCTGTGTTCTTTCTTAAGGCTACCATAACAAATTAGCACAAACCAGGTGTCTTAAAGCAACAGAAATTTATTCTGGCACAGTTCAGGAGGCCAGAGATCTGAAATCAAGATGCTGGCAGAGCTGTTCCTTCTGGAGGCTCTGAGGAAGAAACCATCTTGCCTCTCTCCTAGCTTTTGGTGGTTGCAGGCAATCCTTGTAGATGCATCCCTCCAAAGTCTGCCTCCATTTTCACATTGCCTTCTCTGTGTCATTCTGTGTCGTCTCTCTCGTAAGGGATGACAGTCATTGAATAATGGGCCCTTAAGGGCCCCCTGTACATCCAGGATGATTTCATCTCCAGATCCATAACTAATTACATCTGCAGAGATCCTATTTCCAAACAAGGTCACATTCAAAGGTACCAGGGGTTAAGACTTGAGCATATCTTTTTGGGGGAACAATTCAACTCACTACACTCCCTACAGAAGGAACTTTAAATTGGAAACAATTTGGCATATCTCTTTTTTTACACTTGGAAAAATGGTAATTTGAACTAATCTAAAGTACATTTGTTAGAACTTAGATTTATTTCTGTGGAACCATTCTATCCTTGCTGTCCTGTAGAACAACTTCATTTGCTTTACCTTTTGTCCATTTTGAATGTAATGTACATTTTTTAGCAGGTCCAGTACATAAACTTACTTGTGTCTTTCTAGAAGGTGGACAAGAATATTGTCAACAGACTATACCTGTCTTTTGTCCTTTATACCTTGCTCAAAGAGACCAACATTTGGAGTGTGTCTGAAAAATTCAATATGCCTCGAGGATATATACAAAACCTTCTCTCTGGAGCTGCCGCATTCTCCTCTTGTGTGTTACATTTCTGTGAGGTAATTCCACTAAATAGATGATATATGCTGTGTGCATCTTCTGTTTTAACTGTTACTAAACTCAAAAACCAGTTAGTATGTTCTCGTTTCTTCTGTTATTACAAAGCACTCAAAATTTGTTTAAAATATATCTTTGTTTTTATCCACTTACAAAAATACTATATACAGGCATGTAATAAAGGTATTACAGAATGACAGAATCAACTAAAACGTATAATGAACAAGTAGAAAGTCCTTAGTTATCCCTACTTTTGGAACTATCATTAATAGTTTCAAGTATTTGGAATCAACTCTTTTTTTTTTTACTCTTTCTTTTTGTTGTTGTTGTTTTTTCTTTTCTTTCTTTCTTTATTTTTGGTTGCGTTGGGTCTTAGTTGCACCATGAGGGATCTTTGATTGCAGTACATGGGCTCTTTGTTGTGGCACACAGGCTTCTCTCTAGTTCTGGTGTGCGGGCTCAGTAGTTGCGGCATGCGGGCTTAGTTGCCCCATGGCATGTGGGATCTTAGTTCTTCAATCAGGGATCAAACCTGCATTGCCTGCATTGTCTAAGGTGGATTAGACAAAGGTGGATTCCCAACCACTGGACCACCAGGGAAGTCCCTGGAATCAACTCTTACAATAACTTTTCTCCATTGATGTAGATTCTGTGTGGGTGTCTTTCTCCTGTGTGGTAACTGTAAAGTGTTTGATTAGTATGTTACCAATATCCAGCAGATACCTGACTACTCAGTACCATGTTCTTTTGATTACCACAGTAATTTCCCATTTTTGCTTTCAGTGTCAGGCAGCTACTTTAGTTTCTACATCAAATGTATATTTTATAAAATAAATCAAGAAGAAAACTTAATTTTGGCCATATGCATTTGAGATCGATTTGTTTAAGACTTTACTAAAAGAAGCTTTCAGAATTTCCTTAAATAACACAACAAAGCTTACCAGAGTTTTCTACCCAGACAGTTTTTTGATGAGTTTATAAGATAAGCCATTTTTGCTGCATTGAAATTTATTATTTTTGGGTGGCATAGTAATATTTGTTTCTGTACTTATTTTTTTTTAAACTTTTTTCCACAATGAATTCTACTTTTAAACTTAAAATCTACTTCATTTGCCCTATCTTAAGCCTCCATATTCTGTGTGTGTATATGGCAATTTGTTCTATCATATACGCTAATGGAGTAAATAATCCAAAACTACTTGGCTTTGGATTGAATGATAATTATTTTAGCAAATTTACCTTTCTAAATACCTTTTATTTATGCTGATTTTTAAATTTTAGCTTATATTCCCTAATTACATGGTAGCTAATTGGTACACAAAAATTATGGATAATAAGGAGAAGCTGGCCTTTAAAGTGTATTTTCTTAAGTTTACTGTGTTTGTTCTTCATATTTAAAAAGCTGTTCCCTGATAGGTTTATCCCTCTGTTTTACTTAGAACTATAAGGACGTGAGCCTTACACAATTGTTCAAGTGAAAGAATCTACAGGTTGAACTTCAAAAGCAACTATAATTTGATGGTTGATCCTAGGGTCAGTCTATCTGACAACTCTCATGAATGTATTTTCAATATTTTAAAGCATTTTTTTCTTTATAAAAAGTTATGTAGGACTTCCCTGGTGGCTCAGTGGTTGAGAATCTGCCTGCCAATGCAGGGGACACGGGTTCGATCCCTGGTCTGGGAAGATCCCACAGGCCGTGGAGCAACTAAGCCTGTGCACCGCAACTACTGAGCCTGTGCTCTAGAGCCCGCAAGCCACAACTACTGAGCCTGCATGCTGGAACTACTGAAGCCTGTGCGCCTAGAGCCCATGCTCCGCAACAATAGAAGCCACCACAGTGAGAAGCCTGCGCACTACAGCGAAGAGTAGCCCCTGCTCGCTACAACTAGAGAAAACCGACGTGTAGCAGCAAAGACCCAGCGTAGCCAAAAATAAATAAATTAAATAAATAAATAAAAACAAAAAACAACAACAAAAAATGTTATGTAAGTGGAATAAAATAGTACACCGATCATATTAGTTAAGATACTTTTAACTGCAAGTAACAGAAAAATTCCATAGAAATTTAAACAATAAGGAAAAATGATTATCTTATGTAGCAGGAAAGCCAGAGCTAAGGCAGTTTGGGATTGATTGATTCAGTAGTTCTCTTCAAGGTTTTCTTTTCTTCTTGTTTTGCTGCCATACTAGTGCACTGACTACTTTCCTAGTGGTCACAAAGTAGCTAGCTAATGTTGTTCCATGCATCACAAATGCTCACAGTGATACCCAAAGGTTAGAAAGGAAACTTAAAAAAAAAAAAAAAAAACACCAAACTACTATTACAGAAAATTTCAACCATATATTTAAAAAGACCAGATAATGTAATGAATACCCATTTACCCACCCAGCTTTAAGAATTGCCAGCTCATGGTTTCTAATACTATTTTAAATACTGCTGCACTGAGCATCATCTTGTATTTGAATCCTTCCGTATTCAGTATTTTGTCTTCAGGATAAATCTCCAGAGGTAGGAATTGTTTTCAATCATTTGGGAAAGAAAAACGATGCAATCACTTGCTGATGTTCTGATAAAAATGAATAGAACTCTTCTTATTGACTTCTTTTTCTTTTTTTTTTTTTAATTGGGGTATAGTTATTTATTTTTCACTTTTCAATCTTTTTCCTCATTGTAAAACCATTCCATCACATTCCTCAGTCTCTGCCATGTTTCCTTGGAATAATTTTGCTTGGAGTCATTGGTCATCTCTGGCTTAACCCAACTTCCAGAATTTACAGAAGGGAGAGTCCTCTCTGAGCCCCCTACGATGCAAACTAGATTTTGAAATAACTCACCAGATTTAAATTCTGCATATTTCTTTGTGTTCTGCAGGAACTTGAGGAGTTCTGGGTTTATAGAGCCCTTTTGGTAGAACTTACCAAGAAGTTGACTTACTGTGTAAAGGCAGAGCTGATCCCTCTCATGGAAGTGACTGGAGTTTTAGAGGTTAGTAGCTTCCCAGTTTCCCACCTGAGATGATTTCAACTAACAGAAAAATCAGGTTTTACTGTCATGTCACACAGGGTAAGTGACAGTAGCCTTATTGTTCATTTATCATGGGAATCTTTTTTTTAAATTAATTGCTGCCATGGTCTCCCAGAAATCCCTGTTAATCTGGAAGAAGTTCTGATGAAAAATCACATTTGTGAGAAAAAGTAACAGTAGGGATAGGGATGACTCTCCCCAAGTATGTGTGTCATTCTTAACATCCCTTCCTTCCTCTACTCCAGTGAAGAATCACCTTCTGTCAGTTTAGACAGTGCTTGTTGAAGGTGGTGGTGACTTGGTGGCAGTGAGGGTCATTTACATTTTCTAAGGGAGTGAGGAGAAAGTATCCTCAGCTGGTTTCTTAGTTTTCTATTTTTGACCAACCCTTGATTTCAGTTTATCCTCCGTTATTCAGTTCTTAAATCAGAGGAGTTCTGTCTGGGAATGCAGACACACACCCCCCACACCCCTACCTCAGAGGTCCCCTGAGTAGATGGTAAGAACATTTTAGGGATACTGGACTAAAACATTTGACTGGGGATGCCCCTAGCCTAAGTGCCCTAATGGGTTTCTTATTTCTGATTGCAGCACATATCAGCTCACTTAAGCTGCACAGAAAACTAGCTATCTTGCAGTCAGATTGGAACCACCCAAATGCCTCTTTTAAAATTCCTCAGGATTCTGATGTGTTATCTCTTCATATTTATTATCTTAGTTTATTCCTGTCTCTGCAAGTGCATTTTTTCCCTTCAGTAAGACACTTAAATTATTTTTTCCTAATCCCAAATTCTGATCGTAATGATTTTTGTAATACTTTTCAGGGTCGAGCAAGACAGTTATACAATGCAGGTTATAAAAGTCTAATGCACTTAGCTAATGCAAATCCTGAAGTGCTGATAAAAACAATTGATCATTTATCAAGATGCCAGGCCAAGCAAATTGTTTCATCAGCCAAGGTAAGCAAACAAACTATTTTTTAATCTTTATGATATATATATATTTTTTAATTAATTAATTTTTGGCTGTGTTGGGTCTTCGTTGCTGTGCACGGGCTTTCTCTAGTTGCAGCGAGCGGGGGCTACTCTTCGTTGCGGTGCACGGGCTTCTCATTGCGGTGGCTTCTCTTGTTGCGGAGCACGGGCTCTAGGCGTGTGGGCTTCGGTAGTTGTGGTGCACGGGTTTAGTTGCTCCGTGGCATGTGGGATCTTCCTGGACCAGGGCTCGAACCCGTGTCCCCTGCATTGGCAGGCAGATTCTTAACGACTGCGCCACCAGGGAAGCCCAATCTTTATGATATTTTGTAGTGTAATCTCCTTATACTTTAGACATAAAAGCAAAAACATTTAACTATATATGCAAAAGTTTATACTCACAGTATGTGGGTAAAAATAGTACACGTGTTATGATACAAGGCTTGCTAAAAGGAGGAAAAGAATCTCCTAAAAAATAAAGACGCTTTCAAGAGTTCATTGAAGTACGAGGAACTCTGGAACTCGCTGAACTCTGCCTCCTGCTACTCTTGACACAGAAGTCCTTTCGTCAGCATCTCTGACATCTGGTCTTTTCACCTTTAAACACCTTCACTGACAAGGAACCTACAACCTCAAAAATTAAGTAGTTCTCTTTTTGGACCCCTAGTGTTACAAAGAGCATCCCAATATAATGAGGCTGTCTTAAAATGTCTACCATGGCCTCGTAGAGTACTGCCCTGTGGAACTAGGCTGTTGCTTTGTTCATTTGCTAGCTTTTCACATACTTGAAAACGGCTCTTCTTGCCTCCAAGGGCTTCTCTTTTCTGTTTCTTTCACCTGTAGTAAATAACCTAGTTTTAGGCTATTCACTATCCTGGTTACCCTTTGCTAGACGCAATCCACTTTGTCATTACCCTCCTGCTCCATGTGGGTAAATCCATTACACAACAGTTTGGGGTTATTTCCTTCTTGATCTCAACTACAGTTCTATCCTTGTGGTCTGAAATCACATAGTTTTTTGTTTTTTTAACTTCACTGTTATACTATTGTCATATATAGATCAGAATTGGCTGAAAAGTAAATTTCCATCTTACTTTTTTGAATGGTGCTCACATTGTTTGTATTGCTTTGATTGATCTTTACAACAGTCCTCTGAGGTGGACAGAGTTGGTGTCACATTCAATTTACAAATGAAGACACTAAAACTTGTTCCATTAGATTAGGAGTTCTTTGGGTTGATAAGGATGAAGTTATAATTATTTCCATTTCTGTAGCACCTAGCACGGTATTCAGCCTATAGTAGATATTTAACAAATATTTGAATAAATAAATAAATGAGATTGGGGCTTCCCTGGTGGCGCAGTGGTTGAGAATCTGCCTGCCAATGCAGGGGACACAGGTTTGAGCCTTGGTTCGGGAAGATCCCACATGCCACGGAGCATCTAAGCCTGTGCGCCACAACTACTGAGCCTGCACTCTAGAGCCCACGAGCCACAGCTGCTGAGCCCGCGAGCCACAACTACTGAAGCCCGTGCACCTAGTGCCCGTGCTTGGCAACAAGAGAAGCCACTGCAATGAGAAGCCTGCGCACCACAACGAAGAGTAGCCCCCGCTCGCAGCAACTAGAGAAAGCCCGTGCACAGCAACGAAGACCCAGCACAACCAAAAATAAATAAATAAATAAATAAGTAAGATTTAAAGAAATTGATTTACCCAAGGAAACACAGCTAGTCAGTAAGTAGTAGAGCAGGACTATAGAGTTACACTATATGTTATTAAGGATACAAAGGGAGCTGTGGTAACGATGGCCAAAATAAGTGACTTTAAATGTTAAAGGTTTATTAGTTCAAACACAAACAGTTCACAGCTGATATGAGGAATCAGTTGTGTGTCCAAGGACCCATACTTGCCCTGTCCCATTGCTCAGCCACTCTTAATATATGGCTTCCATCTTATGGACTGAGGTACACGCTCTCCTTCCCACCATCCCTTCTGCTTTTCCAGTAAGCTTGAAAGAGTAAAATGGATATTCCTTGCAGGATTTTGAGTAGAAGAGTGAGTTAGAGGTTGAAAATAGGGGAGCAAGAATGGAAGTAAGGAAACCAGTTAGGATTATATTAAGGTTAAACAGGTTTTTGCAGGAATGCCACAAAAAAGCTGTGTGGCCTTAGTACATCAGGAGCCACAGGATGTCACTTTATCACATTACTGATAATGACTTTGATCATTTGGTTAAGGAAGTGTCAGCTGGCAAGCTTTTCCACTGTAAAGTTATTATTTTTCCCTTTTTATTAGTATTTTTGGAGTGGATACTTTGAGACTATGTAGATATCCTATTCTTCATTAAACTTTCACACGCTTTTTTTAGCATTCATTGATGATTTTTGCCTCAGTTATTTCTGTGATGTTTGTCAAGTGGTGATTTTCTAACTCCATTATTCCCTCTATATTTTTTATTGGCATTTTACTATGAGGAAAAGCTATTCCTTCCTCATTTATCTTTTAATTCATTTATTTATATCAGAGTGAACGATGGGTTCATACTTATTTTGGTAGTCAAATGGTCCCAGAGTTGGCCAGGAGGAGCCCCTGCAAACTGGCTCCTTTGTCTTTTTGGCCTGTCCCCATCATTATTGGTGTACTTTCTTACTTTCTGGTTGTATCTGTCAGGGTCTAATCATTAGGAACAGAAACCACACAGTAATTTGAACAGGAAAGCCTAATATAAAGAATTAGTCAGCAATGAAGACCCAACACAGCCAAAAATAAAAATAAAATAAATTAAAAAAAAAAAAAAGAATTAGTAACAGAGGTTACTAGTTGGCCTCTAAGGGGTAAACAGAACACTTCAAGTCATTTGGTGTAGGTGGTGTTCTCTGTATTCTAGTAATGTTGACATGTGAGTTTTGTTTGGTTTACTTATTGTTCTTTTTTTTTTTTTTTTTTTTTTTTTTTTTTTTTTAAAGAACTAGCTCTCTTTTCTTTTTTTTTTTTTAATTATTTATTTATTTATTTTATTTATGGCTGTGTTGGGTCCTCGCCCCTGCGCGAGGGCCCCCCCCAGCCGCGGCAAGCGGGGGCCACCCCCCATCGCGGCGCGCGGGCCCCCCACCATCGCGTCCTCTCCCGCCGCGGAGCACAGGCCCCAGACGCGCAGGCCCAGCAACTGCAGCCCACGGGCCCAGCCGCTCCGCGGCACGCGGGATCCCCCCAGACCAGGGCCCGAACCCGCGTCCCCCGCACCGGCAGGCAGACCCCCAACCACCGCGCCACCAGGGAAGCCCTACTTATTGTTCTTGGTGATCTGTAGAGTGCTTACAGGATGTGTTGGTAGATTCACTTTGCATGGTCACCATTACCTCAGTTACTGGAAAGCTTACCTAATTACATTTTTTTTTCTTGACTTCATTGCTTTATTTTTTTTTATATTTGAAATTTCTTTTTTTTAAATTAATTTTTGTTGGAGTATAGTTGATTTACAATGTTGTGTTCATTTCTGCTGTACAGCACAGTGTCAGTTACACATATACATCCTAATTACATTTTAGACTCCTTTATATAGTGCTAAATAATGTTATGCTTTATATCAAATTGGTAGAGAGTGGTTTTTTTCCTCTGTGTGATTTTGCTGACCTTTTTATTATAAAAATGTTATAAGAGAAATAGTGCAAATATTTCACACCAATATACTCAAAACCCAGATGCAACAAATACGAATATTTTATTTCTGGCTTTTTTAAAGAAAGGGGAGAAATCGTTATTCAGCAAATATTCATTGACATCTACTATGTGCTGGGTTTAGAAATACTTTCTTTGCTCATTATGCTTCTTTTGAAATTAACCATGTTAATTTTAGAAGCTTGAATAAAACTTTTCTTTGAAACACTGATAAGCTTTTAAAAGATAGCATACTAAACTTTGAGGAATAGTTAAAATCCATATATAAAGGATAACATTTTCAAGAACTAATTAAATTTTTGCAAAATTGTGTTAAATTTTATAGATTAAAAGTTAATTTTTAAGTGGCTGAGTCTTCAATAAAACAAATCTTTGAGAGTATTAAAGCTCCCTTATTTTTGGTATACCAAATGCAGTGATCAGCTAAAATGGCTTTAACTAAATATCTCGGCTTCATTAATTGTAATCACTTGTTCTTAAGTGGCCATTTTTCAATCTCATTATTAGTTTTAATGTCTAGTTTGCTGGTATGTAAGGATTCAGGTGTCGAACAGATGGTGGTAAAATGTTAGCAGTTCTCTAGAAATTGATGTTTTTGCCTCATGTCTTGATTTTTTATTGTAGTTGCTGTTGCATGAGAAAGCAGAGGCTTTGCAAGAAGAAGTAGAAGAGTTATTGAGACTGCCTTCTGATTTCCCTGGTATTGTGGCCTCTTCTGTTGAAAAGGCATGAAACTGTCAGATGAACATTTTTAAGTATAATTATTTATTGTACATATGTTTTATTAAAGATTCCCTGTAATTTATGAGTGAAAAAAATATATTTTAATTATATATTAAGAACTGTGGATGATGTTTGAATATTCCTGTCACCCATAATTGCATACATAATTGTGCATTATTTCTCTGCTCAAAAATCTGGTGTCTACCACAAAATGAAATCCAACTTTCTCAGCATATCCCCAGCCTACCCTTGTAGCCAGATCTTTCATTTGATCCTCTTACCCATTTCTTTCATCAAACTGGACTATTTGAAATCCCAGAATTTTCCTTGGGATTTCCAAACCCTCTCTTTCCTAATTGACTTATGCTATTCCCCATGCATGGGAAATTATCTTTAAAATGTACTAAATACTTCAAGTTTCAACTAAGAATGCTCGAATACTATCTCCTCTAAGAAATTGTCCAAGTTCAACCTCCTCCCCACCCCATACATGGGTTCTTACCCTCCTATAAGTATTGTGAGTCCCTCATTTATGCCCATGTCTTTTTTTTTAATTAATTAATTAATTAATTAATTTATTTATTTATTTATGGCTGTGTTGGGTCTTCGTTTCTGTGCGAGGGCTTTCTCCAGTTGCGGCGAGCGGGGGCCACTCTTCATCGCAGTGCGCGGGCCTCTCACTATCGCGGCCTCTCTTGTTGCGGAGCACAGGCTCCAGACGCGCAGGCTCAGTAGTTGTGGCTCACAGGCCTACTTGCTCCGCGGCATGTGGGATCTTCTCAGACCAGGGCTCGAACCCGTGTCCCCTGCATTGACAGGCAGATTCTCAACCACTGTGCCACCAGGGGAGCCCCGCCCAGGTCTTTTTTAATGTGACTAGTTTGAAATCTCCTGGAGGGCCAAGACCTTTGTTACCATCTTTGTATCCACACAGCACCTACCCCAGTTTATTGCACAAAGTAAGAACCTCTGTGAAAAAGGAATTCTACTCAAATTAATAATTTAAAGATTCTCTTTAAACACAACTTATATATTGCCTCTCCCCCCTCCCTTTTCAGGTTAATAGTTCAAATGTAGATGACTGGTTAAACTAGAAAAAAAGTAATAACTAGTAATATTTATAAGTACTGAACTGGTTTAGTTAAAGTTTTCCTCACCTGTCTGAGAGACATCCATTGGAAACTTTGCAAATAGATCCACAGTCTAAGTTCTTTGTTCCTTAACATTGTAGACCATTATAATATGGGCACACCTCAGAAATATTGTGGGTTCGGTTCCAGACCACCACAAAAAAGCAATTATTGCAGTAAAGCAAGTCACATAAATTTTTTGGTTTTCCCATGCATATAAAGTTATGTTTACATTATACTGTAGTCTGTTAGGTCTGCAATAGCATTATGTCTAAAATAAAACAATGTATATACCTTAATAAAAAATACTTTATTGCTAAAAAATGCTAACCGTCATCTGAGCCTTTAGTGAGTTGTAATCTTTTTGCAGTAGTAACATCAAAGATCACTGATCACAGATCATCATAACAAATATAATAATAATGAAAAAGTTTGAAATATTGTTAGAATTACCAAAATGTGACACAAAGACACAAAGTGAGTAAATGCTGTTGGAAAAGTGGTGCCGATAAAATTAGAGTAACTTGCCCAAGGTCATGTGGCAGAGCAGGGATTCAGACCCATCCAATCCCAATCTAAAGTCTCTGCACTTAACCAATATACAGTATTGTCTTGGTAGAATTTTTCCCATTTTGTCCTTCCTGAGTGTCCCTTTCACCTTGCTTGATTTTGTCCCTAGCATTACATCACATTGTCACACCTCACCCCTCCATATGAGGCACAGTATGGCATCCTAATGTCCTGGTAGAATCCTGGGCTGTACTGCACATGTTCCATTTATTGCAGCTAAAAAGACTGTAAAAGAGCAGCTGGCCCACATACTGGCTGCTTGGGTGCAGCTACTGAGGTGTGCCCCAGAGGTCCATAGTCAAGCCTTCAGTGTTTTAAAATCTAGAAACCCCAGTATTGTTAGTTTGCTCAAGTGAGCAAGTCTCTAAGTGAGCCCTGATTCTTGCTAACCAATTTATAAGAGACTGATTAATAATCCCAATTTATTAATTTAAGATTCGAGATGGCAAGTTGGAGGGGTACCTTTACGGAAACTAGAAAACCTGTACCTGCAGTCTGGGACCATCTCCGCCTCCCCCAATCAGTGTCTCTCTAGGTCAGTCCAACTGAAAGTCTGTAACCAAGGGCAATGATGGGAGATTAGCCCTGAAAGATATTAAAATGTTAAGAAATTGAAACAGTTCAGCTCTAGAGAAGAAGAGAAAAGTAGATGAGTGGGAACAGAGTGGAGAGTAAAAATAGATTCAAAGACATTTAAGAACTTAATATATAATAAACATGGTTTTTCAGTTTTGATTGATAGAAAGAAACCCAGGTGTATCTAGCTTAAACAAAAAAGAAAATTTAGCAGCCACATGCTCAAACCATAGCAGCAATAGAACTGGCCTGGAGCAACTGGAGCTGGAGACTCAACACCTCAGGACTTGCCACCTCTGCTTTGTCGGGCAACTCTAGACTGACTGACTCAATGGCTTCAAGATCAAAGCAAAATGAGCTCTCTGCTGCCATTCCAGGTAGAGAAGTTGCTGGGAGGGATTCTCATTGGTGTAATTGGTCCTTTGCCCACCTCTGTGGCCAGGGTGTAGAGTTTTTGTTTTGTGTTAGTTTTTTCAGAAGCTGGAGGGGAGAGGTGGAAGGCAGAGAAATCAGTAGCTAATACAGGTGACACTTGAGTCACAATGGAAAAGATGGATAACTCAGTGAATGGAATTCAAACAATGGCTACCTCACGTTTTAGGAAAATATTAAGCTGAATCTCTGCCTATGTTCCTAAACCAAGTTAAATTCTAGGTAAATGAAAAGATTTGAATGTGGACTTTTTGATGGTATCATCTGACTGCACTGAAGCATCAAGGAGTGTACCCACAGTTCCTTTGTTAATCAAGCTTCAAGACATTAAAATTTCAGCAAGTCCAGGAAGAAGGAAAAAAAGGAAAAAAATTTTCCTTTTTGTATTTTTTTCAAGCTATGAGCAAGCTTGCCCATTTCTAGAATGTTTAACTTCACCAAGATCTTGATAATGTCCTAGCTTCTTTGGATTTGCATTATAAGCTTAAATAACCACCACCAAAAAAAAAAAAAAAGAATTTTTTTTTTTCTATTGGGTACATCAAATTTTTGGTCAAGTTTAAGCGTTTCAAACCCAGCTATCCTCTCAACAAATATCAAAACTGATATTTTTTCAGTCCTTTCAGGAAGGACTAACGTAAGACTCTCCTTGACTTTCTGCTTCCATTTGTAAGAACCTTCCCAACAAGAATCACTACAGCTTTTTAATTCCATACTGTTTTCCTTACAGCCATCTGAGGTACATGTTGTTTTTTACCCTATGTTACAAATGAAGAAAGTGTGGCTTGCCCAGGATCACTCCATTAATAAGAGACAGAGCCTAGGTCACACCTAGGTCACGCTGATAATTCTTTCTTTGATTGTGTTTATTTGCATTACAAGCTACCCTATGTGTGTTTGGAAAGGAGTTGATCAAGATGGCAGACAGCATATATCAGTATAATAGCCTCTCCTCCTGCCTAAAATCCTGTGAAGTGATTAAAAATACAAATTTGATGTGATGAATTAGCATGCTTCATTTTTCATTTTTGAAATAGTCTTTTGATCGTTTTCTTCAGTAAGTGGTTACCCAAGTGATATGTCGTCACTTGGAGTAAAACTTAAAGATGTGATAATTCTCTTTCAGGAGAATTACATACATCTCTTTCAGGATGTTTGTAATGTATAAAAATTTTGCTATTAGAATTAAAACTACCACTCTAGAGGAAATATGTGATTTTGCTCCAGCTGAACCAAATGTATTAGATGATTAAACCTCCCCAAAATGATCCATATGCACGGAGAGGGCAGTAGAAGCTTTAGTCTAAGGGCTGCACTAAAACATGTGAACCTGGCAGCACAAGTTAATAGACTGATGGAAGGGGCCTCAAGCCAAGGCATGCAGGCAGCCTCTAGAAGCTGAGAAAGGCAAGGGAACAGAGTCTCCTAGAGTCTCCAGAAAGGAACACAGCTCTGCTGACACCAGCTGTTAGCCCGTTGAGACCCTTTGAGACTTCTGATCTCCAGAACTGTAACATAAATTTGTGTTGTTTTTAACCACTAAATGTGTGGTGCTTTGTTACAGCAGCAATAGGAAACGAACACATCTGAAAATAGCCTGGAACACAATTGGGGAGCTACCATTCTGCAGGACCCCTTCTGGATCTTAGCGTATGAGCAGTCTCAGTTAAATGTGTTAGGTCCATTGACAGGATTATTTTGTGTTCCTGAAAACTATAGAAATTAACTGTGGTGAATGCCTACATTTTTTTTTAATAAATGTATTTGTTATTTATTTATTTTTGGCTGCGTTGGGTCTTCGGTGCTGTGTGCAGGCTTTCTCTAGTTGCGGCGAGCAGGGGCTACTCTTTGTTGCGGTGCACGGGCTTCTCATCGTGGTGGCTTCTCTTGTTGCAGAGCACGGGCTCTAGGTGTGCGGGCTTCAGTAGTTGTGGCACGAAGGCTCTAGAGCTCAGGCTCAGTAGTTGTGGCTCATGGGCTCTAGAGCGCAGGCTCAGTAGTTGTGGCGCACGGGCTTAGTTGCTCCACAGCATGTGGGATCCTCCCGGACCAGGGCTCAAACCTGTGTCCCCTGCATTGCCAGGTGGATTCTTAACTACTACACCACCAGGGAAGTACCCCAACCATTTTTATTAATTGCATTTTCTCCAGTAAAAAGATTTCTTTTTATTTATCCCTTCAACAACTTAAGTAAAAAAGTCCTATCCCTAGTTGACTAAAACAAAATGACAACAAAAAAGATCCAATTACCACAGAGATTGGAGGTTTGAATTCCTAACTTCTGAGGAGTTTTATGAGCCATCTAGTCTATGATATTTCCCCAGACCTTGTTTTCTGTCTTCAACGGGGCATAAAAATATGTTATCATGATAAAGAGATATGTATAAAACTAGGAAAATGTAGGCTAACAGCAATGTAAGTATGAAGAACTAGCTATTATAATGCTGCATGCTAAATGATCCTCCTTTGTAGTAAAATATAGTATTACTGTATGATCACACATAAAATAGGAAAAAATCTACAGACAAGACTACTCACTCTATGTGAAGTACAATAACACTAGTTTACTTCTTTATAAATGTGTAAGCACTTTGAGAGTCTACTGCCCAGCCTAGAAATGATGAAGGAATTCAACATCATTTTGCTGAAATTTGTCAAAGTCATCTGAAAGCTCAATGAAAATATTTACATGCATTTTAGTGAATAGTTTTGATGTGCTTAGCCTGATGCTAGATGCTGGTGGAAAACAAGAGGGAATATATGGTTTTTGTTGCTTTTAGGAGCAGTAAAGCATAAATACATGAACCATGAGCCACGGATGGTTACATCATGAAGCACAGTGTACAAAAGATAAATGCTTATAGGCACTAGAGACAGAAGTGGGAGGTGATGGGAATGTCTGAGACAGAGGGAGAAGGGCGGGTGGGAGAGGGGAGAACATGAGCGACAACAGGAAGGTTCTCTTCTGGCCGAGCTATACAGAGTGAAGGCTGCAAGCACCATCTGTATATTTGCACTCTTAAAGCAGTAATGAGGAACCAGAAAAGCAGCAGCAAATGATATGTGCTGAGCCATCTCTACGTGCTCATCTGGTTCACCTTGTGATCAATGAAAGGCCCTGGTGAAACACCTGACAGAGGTGGACACGTGTGACCACAATATGGACAGAGCCATACGGAGATCAAGTTCATAACCTTGGCCTTGTTAGCACTGTGTTCTGTCTGTCTAGTCCTTGCTGCCGAGGACAGACAGAAAATGTAGATCTGAGCTTTGTCAAACGTAAGCTGGACACTAGCTCAAGCGGTAAGGATGGAATTTATTCAGTACTAAGTGCAGAGGTGATGGGTGTTTTCAAGGGAGAACGGGGGAGCAGGAGGGGAAAGAGTGGGCCCTCCAGCAGAGACTGGGTTTATTGATTGGTGCTTATCCAGAGGAGAAGCAAGCTTCTAGTATCTCTATGACAGGAGGTAGTGGTGTAAGTCAGAGCAAGCCCCCCAGAGCCTTCTAAACGGGAATGGGGGCCGTGCAGGGGCCTATCTGTCTATTACCAGGTTTGGGCTGGAACAAACAGTAATCCTCCTGGCAGTTTTCTCAGGCAGACAGTTTAAGGGGGGAGTAGGGTCATCCTAGGGGTGCAGCCTTGAGCTGTTACGAGCTATGTTAGTGTTTGTTCAAATCTTTTAGTGGGGGCTTGGGACTGGGCAGGGGCGGGGGGACGGAATCATTTGTGCTGGGAGTCTGCAGTTTTTCTAGGCCAGAGTTGAGGCCTGGTCAAAAAGAGGGCTCAGATGAGCCCATTTAAAGTCTGGTCAAGAAGAGAATCTTTGTCACTTTCCAAGGTTTGTTCCACATGCACCACTTAGCTCACTTTAAAACATGCCATCACTAAGAGTGATATTTGGTTTCCTTCAATCTACGTTATGAAACCTAGACCTTGGTCTTTAATATTAGTTCCTGGTTCTTTTTCTCAGCGTGATCACAGGGGAGTAGGAAGGGGGTTTGCACGAGTTATTCCAGCTCTTCACATAGCTCTTAAGTTCACGTTTCAGGACTCCTGCAGCAGGAGGAAGCCTTCAGAAACTGGAGCGACCTTTAAAAGCTTTGTCTACCCACCACTTGGGTTTGAGCAGGTGCGGTCCAGAATGACCTCAAGGGGGCTTGAACTTTTACAGGCAACAGGCTGCACTTTAGTTGTTCCAGCCTGTGCAGACGTACTAAATCAAAATTAAATGTTAATGATGGTGGTGTCTGTGCCACTCTGCTGGGGAAACGAAAATGCAGAGAAACGAGGCTCTAACAGCTGTCAGTAATTGGGTCACTGCCTTCCCCTGTGCCCTGGCTTCCTAGATTTACGTTGGCACCTACTATCGTTAATGGCCCTGCTGCCAGAAAGACTCGCCTTTGCCAAGACGTTCACTGGAGAAACCTGTGTTCTCGCAGGAGAAGCTGAAAGTTCTTGAGAGAAGCACAAAAGGAAGACATGAATCCACACATAGAAAAAGGTGAGCATGATGTCCTGCCTCACCAAATGGTCCCACATGCAGAGCAAGAAGCTCGGCTGTGGCAGCGTCTGCCCTTCTCTTACCAAGGGCAGCGCGTACTTCCGGTGGAGGCCGACTTGTGAGGTGACCTTTTTGTTATCTTTTCCTTCCTGCGAAATGAGCAGATTCTAGAAGATGCTGCCGAAACCTCTTTCTTGTCAATTCAGCAGAGAGAAAGCGTCTTTCCCATTATTTATTACAAATGCATACTTGGCATGTTCCTGATTCATAATGGCTAGTGGTTTCATTCATACACAGTGGTCGATTGGGTTCCTATGTCTGAGGCAGGCCACCAAGCAGGCTAAGATCAAGGCATCCCATCCCAGATTTCTGCTCCTCCACAGTGAACTTCAGTGATCTCTGTTGAATAAGAAGCTTGAATTCTACTCCTGGAAACAGGTGCCCTGACTGGTCTCTGCTGGAACTGTAGGGAAATTGTTCTGAGACAGGCTGGGACCTGGGACCCTTTGCTGCAGTGCTGCAGTGCTTGGACCTGGACACACCTCTCCTTGAGCAACAAAATACAAAGAAACTGTATGGGACTAAAAGTAACTGTGTGCGTGCCAAATTCTGGACCCAAAAGATGCAAAGCGACCAAAAAACCCAACTGCCGCTTTTGAAGAGCCTGGAGCAAAAACAGGGTGTTGGGAGCGAAAGCAAGGTACTGCGCATGCCCCCTGCACACAACACCACCTAAGGGGTGGGCGAAACACCTAAGCCACCCTTCTGGCCCGACCCCTGGGCCCGCCCCTACCCTCACCCCATATAAGGAACAAGCTTGCCTCACCCCTCCCCCAGGGAGCGAGCAAGCAAGGGAACCTGTTGTTTGTTCTCGCCCCCCCCCCCCCCCCCCCCCCCGCTACAGCAGGGGCCCTACTAAAGCCTTGCCTGAATGTCTTGTCCGGCCTCTTATCAATTTCTGTTGACTGGGGAAGGCCAAAAACCCTGGTTGGTAACAGTTCCGTAGGTAACTCAAGTAGTTTGGAAAAGAATGAGCTCTACTCCTTTTTTCTGGGGCCACTTGTCACATCCATATTGTGAGTTAAGAGGCTTCCAAGTGTTATTTTGGTATTTTATTTAAGCACGTCAATTTGGTGTTGCTGATAAACCAACATAAAATTATATTGATAGTTTTCATGCATGTGGCCGCTGGGGGCACGGTGGAGGTCTCTCCAATGCAAAGAAACATGCACTGGCTGGCAAAGAAAGTGACAGCTGAGCTATTTGGCCATCGTGTCTGTCCATAACTATGAGTAAGGAAGACAGACAGAGAAAGGAAAGATGGAGTCCAGAGGGCTAAGGGGGAATAAACAGGCCCATCTTCCGGAATCTGAACACTGCTGAAAATTTCCCTCTAATCTTACTGTGGAAACCAGAAGGGCATCAATTTAAGATACATGTCGATCACAGAGTTTGGTACCTGCTCAAGTTGCTTTCCACCATCTGTACTTTCTATTGAGGGGCAGCTGTGTGCTGCAGAGGATGTAAAGGTGAATCTGATAGGATCTGGTCCTTAGGAAACATGTAGCTTAGTAGCAGAGAGAAGCCATCCGTATAAATAACTATAACAAAAGTGATTAGGAGAGGAACTTCAGAGCAGAGGTCGAAGCACACTTCTGAGGTAGATTAGAAGAGGATGTTAAGACCCCAAGCTCTTCCACCTCCACCTCCCTGATTCATTTGGGAAAAGAGGAAAGCATGGAGAGTCTGTGAGTGCTGTGTGCCACTTGCTTGCTGAATCCCCAACCATGGCTTCGATGGCTCACATGAACAAACAATTCAGAAGAGGGCTTCAGGCATGGCTAGATCCAGGACTCAAATTTTCTCCCCAGGATACTGTCTCCTTTTATCTTAATTCTGCTTCCCCCTGAATTGCTTCCATTCTCAGTCAGGCTCACCCTCACAGCTAAGAAAAAGAATTCCTCTTTCACACTTTTTCATGGTGGCTAGAAGGATGAGCAATTGACTAGGCCTTGGATACAAGACAACCCCTAAAGCACAATGGTTTGGGTCATAACCCCCCTCCCTGGACTAACTGAGAAAGATAATTAAGGTGTTGTTACTTTAAAAAAAAAGAAAAAAGAGGCTGACTCTGGGCTGGTCAGAGATGTCTTCCACTAAGAGGACTGACTCTAAGTTCCTCTAAGAATTGCAGTGGTCAGCCCGCAGCAACCATTACTGCAACATGCATCAGACAGGTGTGGCCCATGGAGTGACAGTAGAAGGCTTATTGGCATCCCAGCCCAGTCTGGGCGCAACAATTGGGCTGTGTGTCTTGATAATTTGTCTAGGCCAGGACTTTTCAGTGGAGGATGGTTCTCATCCCCACGCCACCTGGGACATTTGCCACTGTCTGGAGACATTTTTAGTTGTCGTAGGTTGGGGGGAGGGGATGTCCTACTGGCATCTGATGGGTAGAGGCCATGGATGCTGCTAAACATTCTAGAGTGCACAGGACAGTTCCTACCACAAAAAATTATCTGGCCCCCCAAATGTTAATAGTGCCACACTTTAAAAACCCTGGTCTGGGCAATCAGAAAAGAGTATATTTCTGCTGTTTTGCCAAAAAACGAAAAACTATAAACCTGAATTACTGAATTATTTATTTATTTATTTTTGCTCGTTATTGGATGCAAATTGAGTTGGTAAATTACCCCATCGTATGTGTGAGGGCAAATAAGAGGCTTAATTCTTGCTGGAAAAACCCCCCTACTTTTCCCTTTTCTTTAAAAATTTCTTGCTCTGTATGTAAATCTTTTTAATGGCTAGATAAGCCTCTTCTTGGTCTCACAACTCGGGAGTATTTCCCAAGAACCTGGGAGCCATACCTAAGAAAGTTGCATCAAGGACATCACCCCATCTCCCACTTTCCCAGGAGGAGGTGGGCCTAACGTCAGCTGTCCCCGACTGCAAATTGCAAAACCAACCTAACGCCATGGGCTGCACCCTCTCTGCTCTGAGTGTGAGGTGGCTTTCTGTCTCTACCATCTCTTAGCAGATGGCCTGACATGTGAATCGCATTCCAGTTGATGCTTATTCAATAATAACAATTGTTTTCTTTCTTTCTTTGTAGAGGGATTTTCTGGGCTGTGAAGAGATTTTGTTTTTAATTATATTTCCCCAACAGATGCCAATTGATTAGTGAGATTAAAGGGCAAACTCTTTAAAACTCAGACATGTGGATGTACACATTTCTCCGTGGTTTTCTAATAAGGATATTTCACACCAATTCATTGTGATTTTCTTTTCATCTTGATTCAATTCAAGATTAAGTTCTCTGTTGTTTAAATGTTCTTATAAGCTGTCCTTAACCGAATTATAGTGTTAGTATTGTTTTCAAATAACTTATATGTGGTCTTACAATCACCTTTGTTTCAAAAGGAAGTTTTACTGTTTCATATTCCTTTCCAAGAAATCATTCTATTCATTTCTTTTTAAATTTTCTCCTTTCCTTTATTAATAGGAGCTATACTTAATAAAAATAATTCCCATAGCTGAGCTCTAGAAAGAAGTAGTGATTAGCTGGCGTATTTTTTTGCAAAAAAAAAAAAACAAAAATAAAGTAAAATGAACTCTAGTTCCAGATTTGGGAGGCAAATGTTGAACCTCTGCATAGACTGCAAAATCCCAGAGGAAATGACTTTACCTTCTACTACTAATGTAACCATCCAAAGAGTGAGGAGTGCTGAATATGCAGTAAATGCTTAAAAAACAATGTCAAATCTGGATAGAAGGTAAAACAAAAACAAAACAACAACAACAAAAAAAACCCAGCAAACAAGAGTGATCTAGAGGACATTGCCTATCTTACATGTTTAATCATTTATTTTTGTTATCTATTTATTTATTTTTAAAATTTTACTATTATTATTATTATTTTTTTGGCCGCATTACGAAGCATGCGGGATCTTAGTTCCCTGACCAGGGATCGAACCCGTGCCCCCTACAGTGGAATCACGGAGTCTTAACCACTGGCCCACCAGGGAAGTCCCAATCACTTACTTTTGTTTTTTAAATAATATTTATAGTGGAGAAAATAACTTCTTAAAATTATAATACTAATATTCATTGCTGAAAATTTAGAAAATAAAGCCCAAAAAAGAAAATTTAAAAATGGTCTCATCCAGAAATAACTCATGCTGGTATGTATTCTTTTCTTTTTCCCTTGCAAGCATCTACATTTTAACACTGTTAATGAATGTGCTGCCGATTAGTCCTGTGTAAGGGAGAGAGGTGTCACTGTGGACATCTGTGGTTCAGACATGGTCCAGCCCATCATCAAAAAAATCTACAAACAATAAATGCTGGAGAGGGTGTGGAGAAAAGGGAACCCTCTTGCTCTGTTGGTGGGAATGTAAATTGATACAGCCATTATGGAGAACAGTATGGAGTTTCCTTAAAAAACTAAAAATAGAACTACCATACGACCCAGCAATCCCACTACTGGGCTCATACCCTGAGAAAACCATAATTCAAAAAGAGTCATGTACCACAATGTTCATTGCAGCTCTCTACAATAGCCGGGAGATGGAAGCAACCTAAGTGTCCATCGACAGATGAATGGATAAAGAAGATGTGGCACATATATACAATGGAATATTACTCAGCCATAAGAAGAAACAAAATTGAGTTATTTGTAGTGAGGTGGATGGACCTAGAGTCTGTCATACAGAGTGAAGTAAGTCAGAAAGAGAAAAACAAATACCGTATGCTAACACATATATATGGAATCTAAAAGAAAAAGAAAAGAAAATGGTTCTGAAAAACCTAGGGGCAGGACAGGAATAAAGATGCAGACGTAGAGAATGGACTTGAGGACATGGGGAGGGGGAAGGGTAAGCTGGGACGAAGTGAGAGAGTGGCATGGACATATATATACACTACCAAATGTAAAATAGATAGCTGGTGGGAAGCAGCCGCATAGCACAGGGAGATCAGCTCGGTGCTTTGTGACCACCTAGAGGGGTGGGATAGGGAGGGTGGGAGGGAGACGCAAGAGGGAGGAGATATGGGGATATACGTATACATATAGCTGATTCACTTTGTTATAAAGTAGAAACTAACACACCATTGTAAAGAGCAATTATACTCCCATAAAAATGTTAAAAAAAAAGACATGATCCACCAGTTGCTAGAAGCTGATGAGAGTAATAATGAGCACACCTTTTTTGGCAGAGTCATCCATCCATCCTTGTTAAGATAATATGCTGGGATGTTTGCATTTATACATAGTCAAGCCACACAGCCACAAATGAAAAAAACAGCTCTTTTCCAAAGCCTTTATAGGGAAGGAAAAAGTTTTTTTTCACTACCCTCTCATGTTTAGTGCCTGGGGCTTGTGAATTAAACTGACAAATGATTAACAGGAGAAAAAAGGTTTATTGGTATACACACAGAAGCCAATAAAAGAAGCAGCTGGCTAGTTAAGTGGTTAAAGTTAGAGGCTTGTATATCTAACAGCTTCTATGAGAAGAACAAATATATTTCTTTAAGACAGACAAATGGATCTTTAGGAGAAAAATCAAATGGGAGATAAGAAAGTTTGTGCTAATGTTTGTTTATGCAGCCAAAGAGAGATTTTAGGGCAGCCTCATTTCTCAGAAGTTTCTACTTTTAGTCAGATAAGGGGAAGCTTGGAGAAGGCTTCTTTCTGCATCTGTTGAATCTCAAATGTCTTCAGCCTAAAATAATCTTTAGAACAACTCTGAGCATTCTGAGTGGGTCCCCACACCTTCAGAAATGGAAAAGCAGCAAAAGGATGTACGCCAACACTTTCTGAATCATGGCACTGGGCTGGGTTCTTTACTCACAGAAGTTCTACGGGGTTGGATTTGATTAATCCCATTTTACAAAATAGCAAACTAGAGACTAAGAGAAGTTAAGTAATGGGCCCAATGATCTGAGCCAAACTGTAATATTTGAGGGTCTTAGAACCATTCTTCTTCTATTCAACAAACATTTGGTGAGTGAATCCTATGTGGCAGGTTTCATACTGGCACTGAGGATGCAAATAATAAATTCTTCCTGCCTTCAAGGCATTGCAGCGTAAGAGGAAATCAAAGCAGAGTGAAGATTATTGTACAATGTACCAGGTGCTGTGCTAGAGACGGGTACCCTGCACACACAGGCAGGTGCTGTAGTAACACAGAGGAGGAACACCTGTACCTGTCAGCTGGCTGACAGCCTTCTGGCTGAATCTGGCCCTCATGTGCATCTTATTTGACCTATACAGTTGTTATGGGTTGAATTGTGTCCTCCAAAACGATATGCTAAAGTCCTAACCGCAGTACCTCAGAATGTGACCTCATCTGGAAATAGGTTATTGCAGAAGTAACTAGTTAAGACGAGGTCATAGTGGAGAAGGCTGGCCCCTAAGTCCAGTATCACTGATGTCCTCATAAGAAGACGATGTGAAGACGCAGGGGGAGAACGCTGTGACGGAGGCAGAGATTGGAGTGATGCGTCTGAAATCCAAGGACTGCCCTGCTACACCTTGAGTTCTGACTTCTAGCCTCCAGAATTGTGAGAGAATAAATTTCTGTTGGTTTAAGCCATGCAATCTGGGGTACTTAGTTACAGCAGCCCTAGGAAACAATACAACAGTGTAGCATTTAAAAAATAATAGTCTGGGAATTTCCTGGCGGTCCAGCAGTTAGGGCTCGGCGCTTTCGATGCCACGCTGGGATTCAATCCCTGGTCAGGGAATTAAAATCCCGCAAACCGCCTGGCAAGGCCAAAAATAATAATAATAATAAATAATAGTTTGATGACGTTGGTATTGATGCTTCTTCCTCACACCTGGTCTCCTCTTCCCGTGGAAGGAGGGAGCACTGAAATCCTAACATTCCTGAATGCTCCTGCCTTCTCCATCCCTTACTCACTCTTCCCCCCGCTGAGTTTGGCATAAGGGGCAGGGCTGGGATCCCACGTCTGTCTTCTCTCAGTTTCCTCTTTGGCATGATCCTGCCCTCAGGCAGCCTCCATCCTGTTCAGCTCTCACAGGCTGTGAATGGTATCAGGCTGACCTCCCTCTGGAGGTGGGTCTTTTGTTGGGTTCTCCAGAAGCAGAACCTCAGTTGCGAGTTCACGTTCAATTGCTTTATGGGGGGAGCGCTCTCAGGAGAAGCAGAGTGAGGGGAGCCGGGCAGGAGAGGGGAATAAAGCGAGGCAAGCATGTGATCTCCACTGGAGCCTAGCTCCGTCTAATCCCACAGAGCAGCTCGGGAGCACAGATTGCGACACAGAATTAGACGTTTCGAGGCCGTTTGTACCCTCCTTCATCAGCCAGTCACTGGACAGCACAGGGGCAGGTGAGAGGATAGCAGGGCCTCCTGGGCGGGCTGAGGCAGCCCTATGTGGCCGAGGGCAACGCTCTGGCGAAGGCAGCAAGTGTGGGGTGTTATCAGCCGCCACTGCCAGCAACCGGGTGGGCGGGCGCACCTGATGGCAAAGCGGATCTGGGTCCCGCAGCCATCTCCACCGCAGGGAGCCTTTTGCAGTCCGGGCAGCTTCTGTCTGAGTGAGCAAATGTGTGTAACTGGGGGAAATAAAATGGAAGAACCAGGAGCAGCCCCTCACTCGTGCGTGTCCTCCCAGTGCCTTCTCTCGACAAAGCCTAACAATGCGCACTCTGCAAACGAGAGGTGATGCAAGGGTCTAGCCCATTATCACAGCGCAGATAACTGTAGCGTTCGAGCTGATGGGCAGTAAATTGGTAACTCACACACACACTAAGAGCACATTTAGACACTAAACCTTCCTTGGCTTTTCTTCTTTTTCTCCACTCCTTTTCTTTTAAAATTTATTTATTTATTTATTTTTGGCTGCATTGCAACTTTGTTGCTGCACGCGGGCTTTCTCTAGTTGCAGCGAGCGGGGTCTACTCTTCATTGTGGTGCACGGGCTCTAGAGCACAGGCTCAGTAGTTGTGGCGCACGGGCTTAGCTGCTCCACGGCATGTGGGATCTTCCTGGACCAGGGCTCGAACCCATGTCCCCTGCATTGGCAGGCGGATTCTTAACCACTGCACCACCAGGGAAGTCCTCTCTGTTCTTTCTGAGTGTTTATAATATTTACCCTCAAATTCACAAAAGAGCCTGCGTTACCTCGCATTTTAGCTCAGGCCTGTAGTGCTGGCAGGATGGGCCAGTGTCTCAATCTTCCCACTGCCAGGAAGCTCTGAGCCCCCCCACAGGAGCAGAAGTGGCACAGTAAACAGTACAAGAAAACCATCTGGCACAGCCCTGAAAACCAGGCCCTTTGGAGGTGCTGGGAAAAGTAGGATTGAAGCCAAACAGCCAAATTCTACCAGGCCTAACAGTGATGGCTGCTTGAACTGTATTGAGGAAAACGATGAAGTTAGGTTGCTGTGCTTGGTCTCAAAGGCCGCGATGTTGATGGCTTTCCTCGAGTCTGTTTTAAGGCTGTCAAAGTAACCAATGTCTCTTTTGGCCTTAAACAAAGCCCAAAGATCGTAAATTTTGATGACGCAAATATGGGAGTAATACATTCTCGTAAAAATATATTTATATTTTATATTAAAATATATTTGAAAATAGATTTTCAAAAACTAGCAAAAGAAAATAGAATAACACTATATTCTCCAAATAATGTCTTTTTCATAGTGATGAAGAGAAACCAGTGTCATTATTATCCCCAGAAGATATAGAGGAGACAATGCGAAGCACCAGAGAAGGTTTTTTTTTAACATCCTCTTGCTTGTCTGTGTGGATTGACCTCCAAAGTCAATTGCAAATACTGTGCTCAGTCTTTAACTTATGACTTTAGAGCTGAGTGAAACTGTCAGGCTCGGCGCTCATTTGTATTCCTGAACCTTGCAAAAAAAATCCAAACTGCTCACTGGTATTATATACTTCCTATTTCTAGATATTAGGAGATAGATTTACATTACCTGTGTAGCTGGCTTTTTAAAATGTTTTCATTGTGCACTTACATGTATCAGAAAAGCTATTCATTTTTTTCCCAGGGATCAATAGAAAAATGTACTGAAAATCAGCAAATGGAGTGATTTTAGAAATTATTATTATTATTTATTTTATTTTTTTTTTAAATAGTCACAGCTCTGAGATGGCTTTTTTTTTTTTTTTTAATTTTTATTTTGGGCTATGTTGGGTCTTCATTTCTGTGCGAGGGCTTTCTCCAGTTGCGGCAAGCGGGGGCCACTCTTCATCGCGGTGCGCGGGCCTCTCACTATCGTGGCCTCTCTTGTTGCGGAGCACAGGCTCCAGACGCGCAGGCTCAGTAGTTGTGGCTCAGGGTCCTAGTTGCTCCGCGGCATGTGGGATCTTCCCAGACCAGGGCTTGAACCCATGTCCCCTGCATTAGCAGGCAGATTCTCAACCACTGTGCCACCAGGGAAGCCCAGAAATTATTATTATTATATTCTTACATTTCTGGGAACATTACTATTTAGAAGTTTAATGGTAATTAGTGAAAACCATAATACAGTATATTTAATGAAAGATGTCGCTGATGTTATTGTATTTATTTCTGTCTACTTTTGTGAATGAAACAAATGCTTTAAAATGTCCATTTAAAAAAGAATATGTAAATATACATGGATAACTGAATCACTTTGCTGTACACTGGAAACATTGTAAATCACCTATACTTCAATTTAAAAAACGTTTTTTGATCTGATGATATAGATAAGTCTGATGAGTAAACTAGGGAACATTGAGGAGTCTTTGGACACCAGTGACGTCTCTGTAGCTGCGTTCAATGGCCTGTTCTCCGTCCTCATTCTGTTTGACCTCTTTGAAATGCCTGATTCTGTCAAGCAGTCCCATGGTTTTATTTATTTATTCTCAGGCTTTGTAAAGACGCCGATTCTTTTCTCTGCACGCTACTCCATACCTTCTGTTTGTGCCTCTTTACCCTCTGAGCTGGTGCACACCGGATAGACCTCACTCTCCCCCCTTCACTATAATTGTAGGATTACAATGCCTCTTGCTAGTCCTAAGTTCCAAATTCCTGCCCCCAAATTACCTTTGCCCAAAGGTTTCCGTGAACACCCAATGAAACTCTCCTATCCATCTACAAGCCTGCAGCCAGGGCTCTTAGACAGCTGGGCCACGAATCAGAAAACCTAGACTCAAACCTCAGATTCACTCATTCCTTGTGTGAGCTCAAGGGTGTCACCTTGCCCCTCTGAAACTCAGTTTCCAAATCTGTGAAATGGGGATTTCTACCCTGCCTTGTATGAAGGTCATGTGAGATTACATACATAAAAGCACTTTGTGAAAAAACAACTGTTCTTCATCAAGGTCTTACCAAAATGTAGGTATTTTTGAGGCTATTTTACACTTATTCTTTCATTGGATCTAACAACAACTCTGTAAGATACGTATTCTTTTTTTACAAAATGAGAGAAATTGGGGCTTAGAATGCTTAAGTGTCTTGCTCGAGGCTGCAAAGCTAGTACCATGGCTGAGATGAAAACTTGTGCTTAGTTCCAAAGCCCATCCCCAAGCAACGGTCAGGGTTCTTGGTTGCAGGTGACAGAAACTGACACTGACTATTATAACAGAAGGATAATGGGGGGTTACGATATTGGCTTGAGGCCTGAGGACCAAACTTGGAAAATTAGCTGGAACCAACGCAGCTCTGGGGATCAAAAAAGGAAGTATATAAAAGCATCTTTTAGCCGCGCCAGTTGGGAGAGACACTGTGACACCAGGCACTGCTGCCATCTCAGCAGAACATCACTGCAGTTGCAAAGAACAGCTGCTTGTTCCAGATTCGAAGTCCCAGGTCAGCATCAGATGGAGGGAGCCTGGAACATATGACCTGTCCCTGGTTGCAAAGGGATGGGAGAGAGGTATCCTCCCATTTCCGCTGCCCCTGTCAGAAGGAGGGCACCGTGACATGTCAGGCAGGGACTCCCTCAGTTTCTGCACATGCCCCCTGCCCGACACACACACACACACACACACACACACACACACGTACATGCATGTACACACACACTCCCTTTCCTCTCCTCCCTCCTCAAAGAGGGTGAAGTATTTTCTGTCTTGTCCACTATCTCCATCTCTCCTCCGATTTCAACCTCTCCACTCCGCTCATTTTCAATCCCCACACAAAAGAATTCAAAGCTCTCCAGTCCCCACTGAAGAGAGGCACACGGCGGAGTTGCTGATTTCCACTATAAATTCATGATCACCAACCTCAAATGGGCTCAGCCCTGCCCAGAAATCACACTGCATTTCTCTGGTCAACTCCCTGTTGCACTCAACAGAACGGCTATTTCAGGCATCCGTACCCATCAGATCTCTGAAGGTTGTAAGGATCCATCACCCTCCAGGACAAAGAGAAAAAAATCGATCCTACCTGTCTCAGATGCCAAGAGCAAATAATTCCACCAACCCCAGCAGCTAGAAGTAAAGCGAGGTGGAGTCTGGACCCCGGGGGGCAGCAGAGGAGACCAGAGCAAGGGGGGAAGTAGGGCCATTTGCAAGTGACCATCCTCAGCTGCCTCCAGACAGACCGAGGGATGTGCCGACTGAAAACACAAAGAAATATTCTGCCATTTGTTCTGGTGAAGGTCTGAACCTATATACAGGTCTTGGGTGCAAAACAACAGAGTTACATAAAAATACAACTTTATTTATTATTTATTTTACCATTCATTTGTTATTATTATTTATTTAGTTATTATTACTCATATGAGTAAAGGAAGGCATATTCAGAAGGTGATGGTGGGATAATTAGTTAAAAATTTAGAGGAATAACAACTAGGTTCTCACTTGAAAAAGCTCAAGATACTTTAAAGTTATATAAATAAACAGAATGAAAAATAAGAAACTGTAATTGAAGAATTGGAGGAAAGATGGGCATATTTGACTACATAAAATTTCTTATCCCTTACATGGAAAAATAAAATTAGATTTGGAAAAAAATGTATTTGGTATGAAAAATGCTGAGAGCAGAATAGTTTAGTTGGCAAAGGATTTGTTATGGACTGAATTGTGTCCCGCTAAACTCAAATGTTGAAACCCTAACTCCCTCTCAGAATATGACTGTATTTGGAGAGAGTCTTTAAAGAGGTAATTAAGGTAAAATGAGGCCATTAGGATGGACCTTAATCCAACATGAATGGTGTCTTTATAAGAAGAGGAGATTAGGACACAGACATACAGAGGGAAAACCACCTGAAGACACAGGAAGAAGACAGCCAGCCGTCTACAAGCCAAGGAGAGAGGCCTCAATAGAAACCATCACTGTCAACACCTTGATCTTGGGCTTCTAGCCTCCAGAATAGTGAGAAAATAAATTTCTGTTGTTTAAGCCACCCAGTCTGTTGTACTTTTTTACAACAGCCCTAGCAAACTAATGCATACATGTACAGATATTTTACAGAAAATAATACAATTAATAAAAGTATGCAAAACCAGAATGGAAATCCTCACAAAAGAGATGACTTTTTTTTTTTTAATAAATTTATTTATTTATTTATATTTTTGGCTGCGTTGGGTCTTCATCGCTGTGCATGGGCTTTCTCTAGCTGCGGCGAGCCGGGGCTACTCTTTGTTGCGGTACGTGGGCTTCTCATTGCGGTGGCTTCTCTTGTTGCAGAGCACGGGCTCTAGGCACACAGACTCTAGAGCGCAGGCTCAGTAGTTGTGGCGCACGGGCTTAGTTGCTCCGTGGCATGTGGGATCTTCCCGGACCAGGGATCAATCCCGTGTCCTGTGCATTGGCAGGCAGATTCTTAACCACTGCGCCACCAGGGAAGTCCCAAGAGATGACTTTTGACTTTGGTTCTGAAAAATAAAGGGGAATTGTTGACACCCAATGAGCTTGTAATCATTATTCGGAGTTGGTCTGCTAGTTTTTAAAGAAAAACACTTCATATTTTGCCAAAAAAATGAGTAAATCTGAAACACCAAAATTTAGGCTGTAATTTTGTATCAATGAAATAAACACAAGCAACACACTAATTTAAGCCTTATTCAAACAGGAATGCATGTCAGATACAATCTAGAAGCTGTGTGTATTGCTTTGATAGGGTTTTATGGTGAGCTAATCTTAGGGTAACAGATGACAAAGAGATTAGGTGCATTGAATCTATTTGCAGTGAATTACTGTTGCTGCAGCATTTTTACCATGTTCAGCCCTGGGTCTGCAGCTGCCTCACCGGGATGGATGTCGTGGACATCCACGCAGCATAGCCTGACTCCCTTATACTGTGATCGTGAAAGCTCCAGAGGTGGGAAAACAAAAACCACACTTTGCTTCCTAGACTTCTTTGCAACTGCGGTCCTAGACATGAAAGAGGTTACACCATAAAATGCATGCCCACCTCTACTGCTACTACTACCTGCGTGACCTGGAGATGCTTACTCTCTCTGTCTCAGCTTCCTTGTCTGTAAAATAGAAATAACATCATCTACCTCTAGGTTTGTTATGAGAACTAGTGAATTAAATCCTATAAACTGCTTAGTCTGGCACATAGTATCAATAAATGTTAGCTCTATTATCATCTTTGTTGTGGTGGTTATTTTTTTTTTTAATTTTATTTATTTATTTATTTTTGGCTGTGTTGGGTCTTTGTTTCTGTGCATGGGCTTTCTCTAGTTGCGGCGAGCGGGGGCCACTCTTCATCGCGGTGCGCGGTCCTCTCACTGTCGCGGCCTCTCTTGTTGCGGAGCACAAGCTCCAGACGCGCAGGCTCAGTAGTTGTAGCTCACGGGCCTAGTTGCTCCGCGGCATGTGGGATCTTCCCAGACCAGGGCTCGAACCCATGTCCCCTGCATTAGCAGGCAGACTCTCAACCACTGCACCACCAGGGAAGCCCTGTGGTGGTTATTTTGAAGGTGGAAGTGCACTGCAGGCCACCTTCCTGCTATGTAGCTGACTTTCTCTGCCAAGTACTGCCCTGGGGTTTTCTACAGCCTGGGTCTGGTGTCCATCATTAGCTTCCTAGGTGTCCTGAGGCAGGTGGTCATGGATCAAGGCAGTGGAAGTGTGTCCTTGAAGTCAATGGGTCCTGCTTCAGCCTCTGATTCCCTGGTGGGCCAATTCTGCAGCATGCTTTTGAGACTCATCGCAGAGGCCCAGCCTGGAGTCCTCTCTTATAGCCCCTGCAGCAATTTTGTAAGTGCTTAATTACCTTTTTAGAAATCCCTTTCTGCGTAGTATACATGGAGCGGCGTCTGTTTCCCACAACTGAATCTTGAGTGATCTACCCACGTGAGCCCCTTTCTCAGTCTCCCTTTGCCCATTTACAGTTGTGAAAATGAACAGGAAAACTGGCTTAGGAGAAGGTGTCACAGAGCTGTGTTGGTTTTGGTAAAGCCCAGCCTGAAACCCGGTGTCCTGCTCAGTGCTTTTCTGCTAGGTCAGACTCCAAGGCTGACTGGAGCTGATCCACGCCCCACCTCCCCATGGAGCCGACAGCAGAGAAGGGGAAGGAAGGAAGCTTACATTTATTGACATTCCCTCTGTGTTGGACACTCCTCTAGAAGCAAAAGACCATTCTTATTCATCTTGTATCCCCAATATTGGCACAATCTATTATATGCTCATCAAATGTCTGTTAAAGATCTGAACTGAGCTGTTGAACAGGGTGTATTACAGAATTCACACATCTCCTCTGAAAAGTAAAAGTTTCTGAGAAAATCAAGGGAAAATGACGATGTGCTTATTTCCATGCATGTTTTAGGTTGGTATTTTAGGTTGAACTTACTGTGCACTTTATTTGCTTTAAGCTGAGAATGGAAATCCTAACACAGAACCTAATTAAACTGTTGAAACCGTGACACCTCTTTCATTGAAGATTGCATTAACCTAATAAGTTAATTTTAAAATGATATTCAGATTCTGTGACTACTATTTAGTAAGTGACTTTTCTTTCTTTTCTTTTAATTAATTAATTAATTTATTTTTGGCTGCGTTGGGTCTTGGTTGCGGCGAGTGGGGGCTACTCTTCGCTGTGGTGCGCGGGCTTCTCTTTGCGGTGGCTTCTCATTGCGGAGCACAGGCTCTAGAGCGCAGGCTCAGTAGCTGTGGCGCACGGGCTTAGTTGCTCCGCGGCATGTGGGATCGAACCTGTGTCGCCTGCGTTGGCAGGCAGACTCAACCACTGTGCCACCGGGATAGTCCCAGTAAGTGGCCTTTATTTCTTAGTCAAAGTTCTTTGAGTTACAAGTAAGAGAAACCCAAGCAGAGTAATGTAGGGTGAATGGGGGGTGATTTATTATAAAATGCAGGGTCACTTTACAGACTCCAAGGACGGGATGTGCCCTCAGGTTCATAAGGGACGGAACCAGGAGCTAGAAAGCTATCAGACAGCTGCTCTATGTCTCTCCCATGCTGCCTAGCACGTATCTACCTTTGCTTTGCTCAGCACTTCTGCATCTCTCTCTCGCTCTCTCGCTCTCTCTCACTCTGCAGACAGAGTCCTTGGTCTCTACAGATGTGTGGTGCAAGATGGTTGCCCCACAGCCATAGCTTCAGAACCTCGTTCATAGGAGCTCTCGTTTGCAGACCAGCAGACACTCTCCTGGCTCTCTAAGTCTTAATTTCCCAGCATGACCACATTTAGTTTGCATTCCCATCCTTGGTCAATCGACTGTGGTGGGAAACAGTGGCCATCACACAGGACAAATTTACTGCACAGAATCAACGCTGTGGATGGGTGGGAGGAGCAGCTCTTGGAGGATGGAGAGTAGGTAAACACACTGTCATACGTACATGACAATGTCCCAGGGAACAAGGACTTTGTAGCTTTAATGTGGAATTGATGTAACTCTTAAACTGCCCGCATATAGGAATATCATGCTTCACATTTAAAAAATGATACTCTTTGCATATGAATGTGTATTCACATACGGCAACTTAAAATAACCCACATTAGCTCTGTGGCTTTAATATTTCTCTTATCCAAGCAGTATGATATGGCTACTCAGAATAGTTATCAAAGTAACTAGAAAGTTAACTAATGAGATAAAGAGAAACAGAATCCTAGATGTTGCTGGGTGGCTAAATCATGCTCAGGATGCAAATTAGGCCATTTGGAAGGGGCCTCCATTTATTCAGGCCACCAGGGCACCATTTGAGGAATTATTATGCTGAGAAGTGAGGGTAAATAGGACCCTAGTGACTGAAAAATTTGAGGCTGCTTCCAAAAGCTCTAATTTGCACCCAGGGAGTACAAAGAAGAATCTGGGTGGAATAAATAGCTAGATAAATAATGCAAAAGCAGAGAGTCTGGGCCAAGGTGGAAGTCATATTTGAGAGCTCGGGTACTGATGGAAAGATTTAAAGTGTGTTTTGTGGGAGGGTGACCATAACAAATTGATTTGATACGAGGCTTTGATATTGGGGTGTCATTATCTAGCACATATGCCTTCATAGATACATGTTTGAGCTTAGGGCTAAGCCCCCAGAATGGCAAGTCTGAGATATGGGTAAGAGAAGCAGGCTCTTATTCTCACTGTGTTCCTGGCATCCCCGCTTTATACAACCCGTTCTCCTCACCACTCATCTAAAGCAAGTTTCCTCCACTGCGGCAATATATATTGTCAACACGTTTTTTTTTTTTTTTTAAAGACTTTTTTTTTAAAGGAATTCCTTTATTTTTATTATTTATTTATTTATTTATTTATTTTTGGCTGTGTTGGGTCTTCGTTTCTGTGCAAGGGCTTTCTCTAGTTGCGGCAAGCGGGGGCCACCCTTCATTGCGGTGCGCGGGCCTCTCACTATCGCGGCCTCTCTTGTTGCGGAGCACAAGCTCCAGATGCGCAGGCTCAGTAGTTGTGGCTCACGGGCCCAGTTGCTCCTTGGCATGTGGGATCTTCCCAGACCAGGGCTCGAACCCGTGTCCCCTGCATTAGCAGGCAGATTCTCAACCACTGAGCCACCAGGGAAGCCCACGTTTTTTTTTTTTATTGTCCTCATGGGTAGTTTCTGTGCACAGAAAGGTATTTTCATTTTAAAAATTAGTATCTCATTTATTTAAAACCTGATTATTTCCTAAGCTTTTAAGAAGTCACGGTTTGTTTTTGAATTTTAGAATTTTATTTATTTTTTTATACAGCAGGTTCTTATTAGTTATCCATTTTATACATATTAGCATATATATGTCAATCCCAATCTCCCGATTCACCACACAAGAAGTCACAGTTTTTTAAAGCATATAATTCTCTTTATATTTCTAGACAATTTTAACACTCACCTTAAAGATGGATTTTTAAAGTGAGTAGATTCCCTTAAATATTTCCAACTATATTTATACTTTTAACATATTTATTTACCTTTCACGTACTGTTTAAACAAACAAAACCTTCCTATGTTCTTAGGTGAGTTAAAATCTAATAAATTAAATTTATATAACACCTCAACTTAAAATCAGGAGCTAAATCAGTTGCTCAGTTATACATTTAACTGGGAGTTACAAAGCTAAAATACTAAGAAAAGAGGCCAAATTCCCTTAAACACTTAAATGTCAAATATGTACAATTTCTTTAACCCAAAGATATTCATGTATAGGTGTGATTTTCCTAAACTCCTATACTTAATGCTTTCTGAGCTTGAGAGATGCTTACCCACCAAGGAAAAGATGATGTCATTCCACACTCTTAGGGAATTATCTTCTCAGATGCTTGAGAGGTTGCAGAACAACCAGAAGTTGCAACCTGACCAGCTTTTCTTACAATCCCAGCCTAGACTGAGTTCCCATCTCTAATCACTATGGTGTTTTATGCCATAATTTAAGGAAGGGGTGATGAACAACAGGGCTGACTTATCCATTAAGCTGAGTGGCACAGTGTCTAGGACCTACAATATTTTTGGTGCCCACAAATATATTCTAATTTTAATTTCTTTTAAAATCAGAAGAAAAATATTAGTATAACGATAATGAATATATAATACCAAATCAAGCGTGGATTATATTCATCTTTATTCCAATGCAGTAGTAAAATACAAATTTTAATATCTTTTTTCCATAAAGGCAAAAGTGCCCAGAGTCTATGAAGTCATAATGGCACTCTAGTCACTTAGCCCACTTCCCTGGGTGTGAGTTCTATCAGGACCTTATTCTTAAATCAATCTACAGAACTCTGACATCCCACCTAGATGGGTCCCTCATGCCAAATGCATTTTGCATTTCGTTGGCTCTTCAGATACATGTGTCTGAATTCTCAGAATTCTGTGTTCTTTTTAAAATTTTACTACCTTGAAGGGCATACAACCCTTACATATATTAAAACGCTATACAGTTAAACTTTTGGGCAATCATTTCATAAAGGAAGCCGTTCAAATGGCAAATAAGCACATAAATAACATCATTAGTCACCAGAGAAATGAAAATAGAAACCACAATGAGATAGGATTATATGCCCTGTATGGGCATATAATGGGTACAGTTTTTTAAAGTGACAGCACTAAATGTTGGTGAGGGCATGGAACAACCAGGACTCCCAAACATTGTTTAAGGGAGTGTGAAATGGTACAGTCACTTGGGAAAAAAGTTTTGGCAGTTTCATAATGACCCTATGACCCAACAATTCCACTCCTGGCTATTTACCCTAGAGAAATGCAAATATATGTCCACAAAAAGACTAAGATAAGAATGTCCTAAGCAGCCTTACTCATAATAGCCCAAAATTGGCAACAACCTAAAATGCCCATCAATAGAAAAATGGATAAACAAGCTGTGGTATATTCATACAATAGAAACTGCTTAGAAAAAAAATGAATAAATTCTGATACATACAACAACCTGAATTAATTTAAAAAACATTATGCTGAGTGAAAGGAGTATTACACAAGAGTATATAATGTATGATTCTAGTGATTTGTTGGTTTTTTTTTTAGTTCTAGAGCAGGCTAAACCAATATTTGATGAATATAGTCAGAACAGTGATTGCCTTTGGGGATGGGAGAAGGGATTTACAGGGGAAGAGTTTGAAGGAACTTTCTGGAGTGATAGAGATTTGGGTTCACGCATTGTCAAAACTCACCAAATGTTACACTTAGAATTAGTGCATTTCACTTGTTAAAAAACAAAATTCAACTGAGTATTTTAAAGATCTTATTGGCTTTATTCAATGATTCATGAATCAGGCAGCATCCAATCTAGCAGACAGAAAGGAGCTCTGAGGAGCTGTACAAAATGAAAGACTTGTATAGGCAGAAGGGAGCGGGAGCAAGGAAGTTATACTACGCAAAAAAGCAGGTTGGTTACTGCAGGATCACTTTTCTTTAGGGGATGGCAGGGGTCTAGCAGGCCGATTACCTAACTAGTGCTGATCAAGTGATTCCTGATTGACTGGTTGAAGATTCCATTTCTGGGAGATGCTAAAACTATATCTATCTCGGTTTAGTGAAATGGGGTTTGGCCTAAATGACTCCATTTGGGGACTGTTGTTTTGAACATACTGTATGTAAATTTTTCCTAAAAATGAAAGAGCCATAAACAAATATTGAACTATAGGTAATAATATGCATGTTGAAGTCTTTTTTTTTTCACACACACACACTGTATTTTATTTTTACAAGAGATAAATAGACTGACACCAAGCATTGTACATGGATGACCACAACAAAAGCAACAATGATTGCAATTACCAAACATGAAACACACTCATACTATGTCATAATATTGACATTCAGTCCAGTAATCCTCCACTGTAACAGCTCCTTTACTTTGCAGTGAAAATTGATTTGTATATTCTTTGCCTCTGAGTCCTTGTGGGATTTTTTTTTTTAATTCAGACAGAAAGTCACAAAAATTATACTCATCCTCATCAGTTCACTCAGTCCCATGTAATTAATTTTTTTTTATCTTGATCTTTTGTTAGCACTTTTATGAGTTCATCAGTTTTTCATTAGAGTTCTGAAAATGCTTATACATTCAGTTCAGCAGTACAGTCAGTTTCCAGAAACCTGTACTTGTCAGAGTCTTTTCCATGAATTTCTTGAAGATGAAACCCTTTTATAGGAACATATTTGCAAAATCATCAGAGTACACCCAGAACTGTCTGTAAATGACAAAAGACTTAAAAATGACCACGGTTAAAGATTTGATGAAAGTTCATAATAATGCAGTTGACAAGAAAATTAGTTATTTCTGAGATATACATTTTAAAGTAATAACTAGGATTATTACTTATAACATTATACCAGAACATATAAGATTTTTAGAAATTTCCTGTAATGTCTGAAACATTTATATTAACATATTTCCATACATATTTCCATACAAATACAAATATAAGATTTTTAGAAATTTCATGTAACGTCTGAAACATTTACATTAACATATTTCCATACAAATAACCCAATGAAAGTTTAGTATTAGTTGTTTTGTTTTTTTATACTGCAGGTTCTTATTAGGCATCAGTTTTATACACATCAGTGTATACATGTCAACCCCAATCGCCCAATTCAGCACACCACCATCCCCACCCCACCGCAGTTTTCCCCCCTTGGTGTCCATATGTCCATTCTCTACATCTGTGTCTCAACTTCTGCCCTGCAAACTGGCTCATCTGTACCATTTTTCTAGGTTCCACATACATGCATTAATATACGATATTTGATTTTCTCTTTCTGACTTACTTCACTCTGTATGACAGTCTCTAGATCCATCCACGTCTCAACAAATGACTCAATTTCGTTCCTTTTTATGGCTGAGTAATATTCCATTGTATATATGTACCACAACTTCTTTATCCATTCGTCTGTCCATGGGCATTTAGGTTGCTTCCATGACCTGGCTATTGTAAATAGTGCTGCAATGAACATTCGGGTGCATGTGTCTTTTTGAATTACGGTTTTCTCTGGGTATATGCCCAGTAGTGGGATTGCTGGGTCATATGGTAAATCTATTTTTAGTTTTTTAAGGAACCTCCATATTGTTCTCCATAGTGGCTGTATCAATTTACATTCCCACCAACAGTGCAAGAGGGTTCCCTTTTCTCCACATTCTCTCCAGCATTTGTTGTTTGTAGATTTTCTGATGATGCCCATTCTAACAGGAGTGAGGTGATACCTCATTGTAGTTTTGATTTGCATTTCTCTAATAATTAGTGATGTTGAGCATCTTTTCATGTGCTTCATGGCCGTCTGTATGTCTTCTTTGGAGAAATGTCTATTTAAGTCTTCTGCCCATTTTTTGATTGGGTTGTTTGTTTCTTTAATGTTGAGCTGCGTGCCCTGATTATATATTTTGGATGTTAATCCTTTGTCCGTTGATTTGTTTGCAAATATTTTCTCCCATTCTGAGGGTTGTCTTTTTGTCTTGTTTATGGTTTCCTTTGCTGTGCAAAAGCTTTGAAGTTTCATTAGGTCCCACTTGTTTATTTTTGTTTTTATTTCCATTACTCTAGGAGGTGGATCAAAAAAGATCTTGCTGTGATTTATGTCAAAGAGTGTTCTTCCTATGTTTTCCTCTAAGAGTTTTATAGTGTCCAGTCTTATATTTAGGTCTCTAATCCATTTTGAGTTTATTTTTGTGTATGGTGTTAGGGAGTGTTCTAATTTCATTCTTTTCCATGTAGCTGTCCAGTTTTCCCAGCACCACTTATTGAAGAGACTGTCTTTTCTCCATTGTATATCTTTGCCTCCTTTGTCATAGATTAGTTGACCATAGGTGCGTGGGTTTATCTCTGGGCTTTCTATCCTGTTCCATTGATCTATGTTTCTGTTTTTGTGCCAGTACCATATTGTCTTGATTACTGTAGCTTTGTAGTATAGTCTGAAGTCAGGGAGTCTGATTCCTCCAGCTCCATTTTTTTCCCTCAAGACTGCTTTGGCTATTCGGGATCTTTTGTGTCCCCATACAAATTTTAAGATGATTTGTTCTAGCTCCATAAAAAATGCCATTGGTAATTTGATAGGGATTGCATTGAATCTGTAGATTGCTTTGGGTAGTATACTCATTTTCACAATGTTGATTCTTCCAATCCAAGAACATGGTATATCTCTCCATCTGTTGGTATCATCTTTAATTTCTTTCATCAGTGTCTTATAGTTTTCTGCATACAGGTCTTTTGTCTCCCTAGGTAGGTTTATTCCTAGGTGTTTTATTCTTTTTGTTGCAATGGTAAATGGAAGTGTTTCCTTAATTTCTCTTCCAGATTTTTCATCATTAGTGTATAGGAATGCAAGAGATTTCTGTGCATTAATTTTGTATCCTGCAACATTACCAAATTCATTAATTAGCTCTAGCAGTTTTCTGGTGGCAGTTTTAGGATTCTCTATGTATAGTATCATGTCATCCGCAAACAGTGACAGTTTTACTCCTTCTTTTCCAATTTGTATTCCTTTTACTTCTTTTTCTTCTCTGATTGCCATGGCTAGGACTTCCAGAACTATGTTGAATAATAGTGGTGAGAGTGGACATCCTTGTCTCGTTCCTGATCTTAGAGGAAATGCTTTCAGTTTTTCACCATTGAGAATGATGTTTGCTGTGGGTTTGTCATATATGGCCTTTATTATGTTGAGGTAACTTCTCTCTATGCCCACTTTCTGGGGAGTTTTTATCATAAATGGGTGTTGAATTTTGTCAAAAGCTTTTTCGGCATCTATTGAGATGATCATATGGTTTTTATTCTTCAATTTGCTAATATGGTGTATCACATTGATTGATTTGCGTATAATGAAGAATCCTTGCATCCCTGGGATAAATCCCACTTGATCGTGGTGTATGATCCTTTTAATGTGTTGTTGGATTCTGTTTGCTAGTATTTTGTTGAGGATATTTGCATCTATATTCATCAGTGATATTGGTCTGTAGTTTTCCTTTTTTGTAGTATCTTTGTCTGGTTTTGGTATCAGGGTGATGATGGCCTCATAGAGTGAGTTTGGGAGTGTTCCTTCCTCTGCAATTTTTTGGAAGAGTTTGAGAAGGATGGGTGTTAGCTCTTCTCTAAATGTTTGATAGAATTCACCTGTGAAGCCATCTGGTCCTGGACTTTTGTTTGTTGGAAGATTTTTAATCACAGTTTCAATTTCATTACTTGTGATTGGTCTGTTCATATTTTCTGATTCTTCCTGGTTCAGTCTTGGAAGGTTATACCTTTCTAAGAATTTGTCCATTTCTTCCAGGTTGTCCATTTTATTGGCATAAAGTTGCTTGTAGGAGTCTCTTAGGATGCTTTGTATTTCTGCGGTGTCTGTTGTAACTTCTCCTTCTTCATTTCTGATTTTATTGATTTGAGTCCTCTCCCTCTTTTTCTTGATGAGTCTGGCTAATGGCTTATCAATTTTGTTTATTTTCTCAAAGAACCAACTTTTAGTTTTATTGATCTTTGCTATTGTTTTCTTTGTTTCTATTTCATTTATTTCTGCTCTGATCTTTATGATTTCTTTCCTTCTGCTAACTTTGGGTTTTGTTTGTTCTTCTTTCTCTAGTTTCTTTAGGTGTAAGGTTAGATTGTTTACTTGAGATTTTTCTTGTTTCTTTAGGTAGGCTTGTATAGCTATAAACTTCCCTCTTAGAACTGCTTTTACTGCATCCCATAGGTTTTGGGTCGTCGTGTTTTCATTGTCATTTGTCTCTAGATATTTTTTTATTTCCTCTTTGATTTCTTCAGTGATCTCTTGGTTGTTTAGTAACGTATTGTTTAGCCTCCATGTGTTTGTCTTTTTTACGTTTTTTTCCCTGTAATTGATTTCTAATCTCATAGCGTTGTGGTCAGAAAAGATGCTTGATATGATTTCAATTTTCTTAAATTTACTGAGGCTTGATTTGTGACCCAAGATGTGATCTATCCTAGAGAATGTTCCGTGCGTACTTGAGAAGAACGTGTAATCTGCTGTTTTTGGATGGAATGTCCTATATATATCAATTAAATCTATCTGGTCTATTGTGTCATTTAAAGCTTCTGTTTCCTTATTTATTTTCATTTTGGATGATCTGTCCATTGGTGTAAGTGAGGTGTTAAAGTCCCCCACTATTATTGTGTTACTGTCGATTTCCTCTTTTATAGCTGTTAGCAGTTGCCTTATGTATTGAGGTGCTCCTATGTTGGGTGCATATATATTTATAATTGTTATATCTTCTTCTTGGATTGATCCCTGGATCATTATGTAGTGTCCTTCCTTGTCTCTTGTAACATTCTTTATTTTAAAGTCTATTTTATCTGATATGAGTATAGCTATGCCAGCTTTCTTTTGATTTCCATTTGCATGGAATATCTTTTTCCATCCCCTCACTTTCAGTCTGTATGTGTCCCTAGGTCTAAAGTGGGTCTCTTGTAGACAGCATATATATGGGTCTTGTTTTTGTATCCATTCAGCCAGTCTATGTCTTTTGGTTGGGGCATTTAATCCATTCACGTTTAAGGTAATTATCGATATGTATGTTCCTATGACCATTTTCTTAATTGTTTTGGGTTTGTTTTTGTAGGTCCTTTTCTTCTCTTGTGTTTCCCACTTAGAGAAGTTCCTTTAGCATTTGTTGTAGAGCTGGTTTGGTGGTGCTGAATTCTCTTAGCTTTTGCTTGTCTGTAAAGCTTTTGATTTCTCCATCAAATCTAAATGAGATCCTTGCCCGGTAGAGTAATCTTGGTTGTAGGTTCTTCCCTTTCATCACTTTAAGTATATCATGCCACTCCCTTCTGGCTTGTAGAGTTTCTGCTGAGAAATCAGCTGTTAACCTTATGGGAGTTCCCTTGTATGTTATTTGTCGTTTTTCCCTTGCTGCTTTCAATAATTTTTCTTTGTCTTTAATTTTTGCCACTTTGCTTACTATGTGTCTCGGTGTGTTTCTCCTTGGGTTTATTCTGTATGGGACTCTCTGCACTTCCTGGACTTGGGTGGCTATTTCCTTTCCCATGTTAGGGAAGTTTTCGACTATAATCTCTTCAAATATTTTCTCTGGTCCTTTCTCTCTCTCTTCTCCTTCTGGGACCCCTATAATGCGAATGTTGTTGCATTTAATGTTGTCCTAGAGGTCTCTTAGGCTGTCTTCATTTCTTTTTTTTTTTTTTTTTTAAAGTTCCCCTTCAATTAGCTTTATTTTTTTTTAAACTTATTTATTTATTTATTTATTTATTTATTTATTTATGGCTGTGTTTGGTCTTCGTTTCTGTGTGAGGGCTTTCTCTAGTTGCGGCAAGTTTGGGGGCCACTCTTCATCGCAGTGCGCGGGCCTCTCATTATCGCGGCCTCTCTTGTTGCAGAGCACAGGCTCCAGACGCGCAGGCTCAGTAATTGTGGCTCACGGGCCTAGCTGCTCCGTGGCATGTGGGATCCTCCCAGACCAGGGCTCGAACCCGTGTCCCCTGCATTGGCAGGCAGATTCTCAACCACTGCGCCACCAGGGAAGCCCCTGTCTTCATTTCTTTTCATTCTTTTTTCTTTAGTCTGTTCCGCAGCAGTGAATTCCACCATTCTGTCTTCCAGGTCACTTATCCGTTCTTCTGCCTCAGTTATTCTGCTATTGATTCCTTCTAGTGTAGTTTTCATTTCAGTTATTGTATTGGTCATCTCTGTTTGTTTGTTCTTTAATTCTTCTAGGTCTTTGTTAATCATTTCTTGCATCTTCTCAATCTTTGCCTCCATTCTTATTCTGAGGTCCTGGATCATCTTCACTATCATTATTCTGAATTCTTTTTCTGGAAAGTTGCCTATCTCCACTTCATTTAGTTGTTTTTCTGGGGTTTTTTCTTGTTCCTTCATCTGGTACATAGCCCTCTGCCTTTTCATCTTGTCTATCTTTCTGTACCTGTGGTTTTTGGTCCACAGGCTGCAGGATTGTAGTTTTTCTTGCTTCTGCTGTCTGCCCTCTGGTGGTTGAGGCTATCTAAGAGGCTTGATGGGAGGCTCTGGTGGTGGGTAGAGCTGACTGTTGCTGTGGCGGTCAGAGCTCAGTAAAACCTTAATCCACTTGACTGTTGATGGGTGAGGCTGGGTTCCCTCCCTGTTGGTTGTTTTGCCTGAGGCAACCCAACACTGGAGCCTACCTGTGCTCTTTGGTGGGGTTAATGGCAGACTCTGGGAGGGCTCATGCCAAGGAGAACTTCCCAGAACCTCTGCTGCCAGTGTCCTTATCTCCACGGTGAAACAGAGCCACCACCTGCCTCTGCAGGAGACCCCCCAACACCAGCAGGTAGGTCTGGTTCAGTCTCCCCCAGGGTCACTGCTCCTTCCCCTGGGTCCCGATGCACACATTACTTTGTGTGTGCCCTCCAAGAGTGGGGTCTCTGTTTCCCCCAGTCCTGTCAAAGTCCTGCAATCAATTCCCACTAGGCTTCAAAGTCTGATTCTCTAGGAATTCCTCCTCCCGTTGCTGGACCCCCCAGGTTGGGAAGCCTGACATGGGGCTCAGAACCTTCACTCCAGTGGGTGGACTTCTGTGGTATAAGTGTTTGCCAGTCTGTGAGTCACCCACCCAGCAGTTATGGGATTTGATTTTACTCTGATTGCGCCCCTCCTACCATATCACTGTGGCTTCTCCTCTGTCCTTGGACATGGGGTATCCTCCTTGGTGAAGTCCAGGGTCTTCCTGTCAATGATTGTCCAGCAGCCAGTTGTGATTCTGGTGCTCTCGCAAGAGAGAGTGAGAGCACGTCCTTCTACTCCGCCATCTTGGTTAATCCTCTCCTGAAGTCTTTAAAGTATACTATCTGCAGCTTACATTGCAATATCAAAAAAATAAGATGATGGACAAAGAATTTATGTAGACTTTTCTTCAAAGAAAATATACAAGTGCCTGATAAGAACATGAAAAGATGTTCAGCAGCATTTTTCAATAGGGAAATGCAAATGAAAACCACAATAAAATATCACTTCACACCTCCTAGGATAAGTATAATAAAAAAAAAGGCAGACAATAACAAGTATTTGCAAGTATGTGGAAAAATTAGAACCCTCATGTATTGCTGTTGGGAATGTAATATGGTACAGTCACCATGGAAAAACATTCTTCAAAATATTAAACACAGAGTTATCATGCAACTCAGCAATTCCACTCCTAAGGTATATACTCAAGAGAATTGAAAACATATGTCCACACAAAAGCTTGTACATGAATGTTCACAGGAGCATTATACATAATAGCCAAAAAATGGAAAAAACATAAATGTCTGTCAACGAATAAACAGATAAATACAGGTGGTATATATCCATACAATGGAATATCATTCAGCCATAAAAAGAACAACATACTGACTCATGCAACAACATGGAAGAACCTTGAAAACACTGTGCTAAGTGAAAGGAGCCAGTCTCAAAAGGCCCACAGATTGTATGATTCCTTTTGTATGAAATGTCCAGAATAGGCAAATCCATAGAGACAGGAAGTAGACAGCAACATAGAGTGACTGCTTCATGGGTATAAGATTTCTTTTAGGGGTGATGAAAATGTTCTGGAATTAGACAGTGATGATGGTTGCACAACATTGTGAATATATTAAAAACCACTGAATTGTACACTTTAAAAGGGTGAATTTATAATATGAGAATTGTACCTCAGTGAAAAAAATAAGATGGATTGATGGATGGGATAGAGGGATGGTTAGATGGATAGACACATGATAGAACAAACATAGCAAAATGTTAATTGTAGAATTTAGGTGGTGGCTATGAGTGTTCACTGTATGATTCTTTCAACGTTTCTGTATATTTGCAGCTTTTATAACAAAATGATGGAAAAAAACCCGAATGATCAATTTATTCAACTTTTAAGATTATTTTACCAACATATATCAAGGACATTTTTTAAAAATAAAAAACAGAGTATAAATAGATGATAGGTGATAGATAGATACCACAAACCTTAGACCCAGCAAGTCTGTTTCAGCAACTTAATCTAAGGAAATAATCATATCTTAGCTGAAAAAAATGTATGTGGAAAGAAGTTTCCCAAAGTGTTGTTTATCATAACAAAACACTTGGAAATACCCTAAATAAATACTGTGACAGAAATGAATCTCAGAGCACAAATTGAGGTGTACCTTAAGTATAAAACTTTAAACATAGTACTGACATATATACACTACCAAATGTAAAACAGATAGCTAGTGGGAAGCAGCTGCATAGCACAGGGAAATCAGCTCGAAGCTTTGTGATGACCTAGAGGGGTGGGATAGGAAGGGTGGGAAGGAGGCTCAAGAGGGACGGGATATGGGGATATATGTATACATATAACTGATTCACTTTGTTGTACATCAGAAAATAACACAACATTGTAAAGCAATTATACCCCAACAAAGATTAAAAAAAAAAAGAACACGAGAGAATAGAGTTCCACCTTAAAAAAAAAAATTAAACACATTTTCTATGACAACTTAATTTTTATTTTCAGCCCATTCCATAGGAGGGGTAGACACAATCTCAGTCAATTAAAAATTTTCCCTCTTCAGGCGTGAAGAAAAGGGAATCCTCCTACACTGTTGTTGGGAATGTAAATTGGTGCAGCAGCTATGGAGAACAGTATGGAGGTTCCTCGAAAAACTAAAAATAGAGTTACCATATGATCCAGCAATCCCACTCCTGCACATATATCCAAACAAAATTATAATTCAAAAAGATACATGCACCCCTATGTTCATAGCAGCACTATTCACAACAGCCAAGATGTGGAAGCAACCTAAATGTCCATTGACAGATGAATGGATAAAGATGTGGTGGGACATCCCTAGTGGTCCAGTGGTTAAGACTCGTGCTTCCAATGCAGGGGGTGCGGGTTTGATCCCTGGTAGGGAACTAAGATCCCACATGCCACGTGGCCAAAAAACAAAACAAAAAAATAATACTCATAGAATAAATGGCGTTTTTTAAAAAAGATGTGGTACAGCGGAATATTACTCAGCCATAAAAAGAATGAAATAATGCCATTTGCAGCTACATGGATGGACCTAGAGATCATCATACTAAGCAAAGCAAGTCAGAAAGAGAAAGACAAATACCATATGATATCACTTATCCATGGAATCTAAAATATGACATGAATGAACATATCTACAAAACAGAAACAGACTCACAGACACAGGAAACAGACTTGAGGTTGGCAGGGTGGGGTGGGGCGATGGGGAGGGAGTCTGGGGTCAGCAGATGCAGACTATTATATATAGAATGGATAAACAACAAGGTCCTACTGTATAGCAGAGGGAACTATATTCAAAATCTTGTAATAAACCATAAGGGAAAAGAAAAATAAAAAAAACAATTTTCCCTTTCTGTAGGATTATTCTGAGTCTGGGGATGCTTGCACAGTGCCAAGGTGTGGTATTTGGAGGGAGCAGGCAGGTGACGGGTGGGACTGAGGTTCCAGGCATCCATCCACTCTAGTGTCAGCTGGAACGTCTACTGGCCCAGCTGCCTCTTGGTCATCAGCAAGCCCTTTCTGCCAATTACAGCTTCATCAGTATTTTGAAATACTTACTATGAAAAGTTAAATTATATCTAAAAATCTATTCACTTTATCACAGGAAATTTCAACATTATCTTTGTCATGAAAGAAAAGGAATTGCTGTAAGATTCTTGTAATAGAATTACAACTAGTAAAAAAATTTTTTTTTGTTTATTATATACTGTGTGAGTAAAGTTTTTCTCAAGAATTTGAAGAGATCATCATTTAAAGCTTTTAATGAAGATGGTGGCCAGCCATTTCAAGCACAACATTGGATGTTAAAAAGTTTTGTTCATGGAATCAAGCTCAAGTCTTTTGTTAAGAAAATGGAAGAGACAGTATTTGGAAGTTGTGTACAAATCAAATATTTAAGAAGCATATGCTCTGTATTTTATTTTTCTTATCATAATTATATAATATACAAAATGGAATGATTTTTTGCCAAGTGTATATAGATTTCCTCCAAAGCACTAGCTTTCCCTAGAGTGCCCTACAAATGCTGTAGTTTCCTGTGTATGTCAAAACAAGTACAAGGTTGGGCAGCTGCACTACGGTGACATGTTACCTCTCATGCACATCATATAATCTCCTTAGAGGATTTAGGCATAGGCTTTTAGAAATGAAAGCTTTTTCTCTTTCTTTTTTTTTTTTTTTACCTTGTCACATCCCTACCATGGGGCAATGAGCCTGGCTGGCTACTTGTTCTAAAGGGAAGACTAGAAAGAAAAAACAAAACAAAACATATAGAGGGTGGTAAAAGGGTACAAACTTTAAACTATAAGATGAGTAAAGTCTGAGGATCTAATGTAAAACATGGTGACTATAGTTGATAACACTGTAGTGTATACTTAAAATTGGTTAGAGAGTGGAAATAAAATGTTTTCTCTCACACACACACAAAATAAATACCCGAGGTGATAGATGTATTAATTAACTAGAGTGGGAAATCCTTTCACAGTGCATACATATATCAAATCACTATGATGTACACTTTATTTACTTTTGGCCATGCTGCGCAGCTTGTGGGATTTTAGTTCCCCAACCAGGGATTGAACCCGCACCCTCGGCAGTGAAAGCGCGGGATCCTAACCACTGGACCACCAGGGAATTCCCATGACGTACACTTTATTTTTTTTTTAATATGATTTATTTATACATGTATTTATTTATTTATTTATTGTTTTGGCTTTGTTGGGTCTTTGTTGTTGTGCGCGGGCTTTCTCTAGTTGCGGTGAGCCGGGGGTTGCTCTTCATTGCAGTGCGCGGGCTTCTCATAGCGGAGGCTTCTCTTTGTTGCAGAGCACAGGCTCTAGGCATGCAGGCTTCAATAGTTGTGGCACGCAGGGACTCAGTAGTTGTGGCTTGCGAGCTCTAGAGCACAGGATCAGTAGTTGTGGCGCACGGGCTTAGTTGCTCCGCGGCATGTGGGATCTTCCCGGACCAGGGCTTAAACCCGTGTCCGCTGCATTGGCAGGTGGATTCTTTAACACTGTGCCACCAGGGCAGTCCACATGTACACTTTAAGTGTCTTAAAATTTTGCCAATGGTACTTAAATAAAGCTGAAATTTTCAAAAAAATTTTGAATAGGACATATGGTAATATCTATTGTATAAAAAGACTGTTCTTAAAATGTAGTCCACAGTCCATAAAGGGTCTCAGACACCCATGCAGGGGGTCTGTGAGATCAAAGCACTTTTCATAATAATACTAAAATGTTATTTGCTCTTTTCATTTTCATTCTCTCATGAGAGAACAGTGCAGTTTTCCAGAAGCTACATATGTGATATGCTAACAGATTGACTGCAGAAGTTGACATGAGAATCCAGCATCTTCTATTAAGCCAGACATGAAAGGGATTTGCAGAAATGTAAAATAATGCCACCTTTCTCACTAATTGTCATTTTAGAAAATATAGTTATTTTTCACAATAATGTTATTTATATTAATTTAAAATGTGTTTATTACAGTATTTTTAAATGAATAGATATTTTAACTTTCTCAGTTTTAATATCTAGTACATCATATATCACAGATATAACTACAAAAAAAAATTTGGGATCCTAATAATATTTTTTAATCTTTATTGAAGTATAATTGCTTTACACTCTTGTGTTAGTTTCTGCTGTATAACAAAGTGAATCAGCTGTATGTATACATATATCCCCATATCCCCTCCCTCTTGTGTCTCCCTCCTACACTCCCTATCCCACCCCTCTAGGTGGTCACAAAGCACCGAGCTGATCTCTCTGTGCTATGCGGCTGCTTCCCACTAGCTATCTATTTTACATTTGGTAGTGTATATATGTCAATGCCACTCTCTCACTTCGTCCCAGCTTACCCTTCCCCCTCCCTGTGTCCTCAAGTCCATTCTCTACGTCTGCATCTTTATTCCTGTCCTGCCCCTAGGTTCTTCAGAACCATTATTTTCTTTTTCTTTTTCTTTTAGAGTCCATATATATGTGTTAGCATACGGTATTTGTTTTTCTCTTTCTGACTGACTTCACTCTGTATGACAGACTCCAGGTCCATCCACCTCACTACAAATAATTCAATTTTGTTTCTTTCTATGGCTGAGTAATATTCCATTGTATATATGTGCCACATCTTCTTTATCCATTCATCTGTCAGTGGTCACTTAGGTTGCTTCCATGTCCTGGCTATTGTAAATAGTGCTGCAATGAACATTGTGGTACATGACTCTTTTTGAATTATGGTTTTCTCAGGGTATATGCCCAGTAGTGGGATTGCTGGGTCGTATAGTAGTTATATTTTTAGTTTTCTAAGGAACCTCCATACTGTTCTCCATAGTGGCTGTATCAATTTACATTCCCACCAACTGTGCAAGAGAGTTCCCTTTTCTTCACATCCTCTCCAGCACTTATTGTCTATAGATTTTTTTGATGGTGGCCATCCTCACAAGTGTGAGGTGATACCTCATTGTAGTTTTGATTTGCATTTCTCTAATGATTAGTGATGTTGAGCATCTTTTCATGTGTTTGCTGGCAATCTGTATATCTTCTTTGGAGAAATGTCTATTTAGGTCTTCTGCCCATTTTTGGATTGCGTTGTTTGTTTTTTTGATATTGAGCTGCATGAGCTGCTTGTATACTTTGGAGATTAATCCTTTGTCAGTTGCTTCATTTGCAAATATTTTCTCCCATTCTGAGGGTTGTCTTTTGGTCTTGTTTATGGTTTCCTTTGCTGTGCAAAAGCTTTTAAGTTTAATTAGGTCCCATTTGTTTATTTTTGTTTTTATTTCCATTTCTCTAGGAGGTGGGTCAAAAAGGATCTTGCTGTGATTTATGTCATAGAGTGTTCTGCCTTTGTTTTTCTCTAAGAGTTTTATAATGTCTGGCCTTACATTTAGGTCTTTAATCCATTTTGAGTTTATTTTTGTATACGGTGTTAGGGAGTGTTCTAAATTCATTCTTTTACATGTAGCTGTCCAGTTTTCTCAGCACCACTTATTGAAGAGGCTGTCTTTTCTCCATTATACATTCTTGCCTCCTTTGTCAAAAATAAGGTGATCATATGTGCGTGGGTTTATCCCTGGGCTTTCTATCCTGTTCTATTGATCTATATTTCTGTTTTTGTGCCCATACCATACTGCCTTGATTACTGTAGCTTTGTAGTGTAGTCTGAAGTCAGGGAGCCTGATTCCTCAGCTCCGTTTTTCTTTCTCAAGATTGCTTTGGCTATTTGGGGTCTTTTGTGTTTCCATACAAATTGTGACATTTTTTGTTCTAGTTCTGTGAAAAATACCATTGGTAGTTTAATAGGGATTGCATTGAATCTGTAGATTGCTTTGGGTAGTATAGTCCTTTTCACAATGTTTATTCTTCCAATCCAAGAACATAGTATATCTCTCCATCTGTTTGTATCATCTTTAATTTCTTTCATCAGTGTCTTACAGTTTTCTGCATACAGGTCTTTTGTCTCCTTAGGTAGGTTTATTTCTAAGTATTTTATTCTTTTTGTTGCAATGGTAAATGGGAGTGTTTCCTTAATTTGTCTTTCAGATTTTTCATCATTAGTGTATAGGAATGCAAGAGATTTCTGTGCATTAATTTTGTATCCTGCTACTTTACCAAATTCATTGATTAGCTCTAGTAGTTTTCTGGTAGTATCTTTAGGATTCTCTATGTATAGTATCATGTCATCTGCAAACAGTGTCAGTTTTACTTCTTTTCCTATTTGGATTCCTTTTATCTATTTTTCTTCTCTGATTGCTGTGGCTAAAACTTCCAAAACTATGTTGAATAATAGTGGTGACAGAGGGCAACCTTGTCTTGTTCCTGATCTTAGAGGAAATGGTTTCAGTTTTTCACCACTGAGAACGATGTTGGCCGTGGGTTTGTCATATATGGCCTTTATTATGTTGAGGTAGGTTCCCTCTATGCCTACTTTCTAGAGGGTTTTTATCATAAATTGGTGTTGAATTTTGTCAAAAGCTTTTTCTGCATCTATTGAGATGATGATATGGTTTTTCTCCTTCAATTTGTTAATATGGTGTTTCACATTGTTTGATTTGCATATATTGAAGAATTCTTGCATTCCTGGGATAAACCCCACTTGATCATGGTGTATGATCCTTTTAATGTGCTGTTGGCTTCTGTTTGCTAGTATTTTGTTGAGGATTTTTGCATCTATGTTCATCAGTGATATTGGCCTGTAGTTTTCTTTCTTTGTGACATCTTTGTCTGGTTTTGGTATCAGGGTGATGGTGGCCTCATAGATTGAGTTTGGGAGTGTTCCTCCATCTGCTATATTTTGGAAGAGTTTGAGAAGGATAGGTGTTCGCTCCTCTCTAAATGTTTGATAGAATTCGCCTGTGAAGCCATCTGGTCCAGGGCTTTTGTTTGTTGGAAGATTTTTAAACACAGTTTCAATTTCAGTGCTTGTGATTGGTCTGGTCATATTTTCTATTTCTTCCTGGTTCAGTCTCTGAAGGTTGTGCTTTTCTAAGAATGTGTCCATTTCTTCCAGGTTGTCCATTTTATTGGCATACAGTTGCTTGTAGTAATCTCTCATGATCCTTTGTATTTCTGCAGTGTCAGTTGTTACTTCTCCTTTTTCATTTCTAATTCTATTGATCTGAGTCCTCTCCCTCTTTTTCTTGATGAGTCTGGTTAATGGTTTATCAGTTTTGTTTATCTTCTCAAAGAACCAGCTTTTAGTTTTATTGATCTTTGCTATGGTTTCCTTCATTTTTTTTTTCATTTATTTCTCATCTAATCTTTATGATTTCTTTCCTTCTGCTAACTTTGGGGGGTTTCTTTGTTCTTCTTTCTCTGATTGCTTTAGGTGTAAAGTTAGGTTGTTTATTTCAGATGTTTCTTGTTCCTTGAGGTAGCATTGTATGGCTATAAACTTCCCTCTTAGAACTGCTTTTGCTGTATCCCATAGATTTTGGGTGGTCGTGTTTTCATTGTCATTTGTTTCTAGGTATTTTTTGGTTTCCTCTTTGATTTCTTCATTGATCTCTTGGTTATTAAGTAGCGTATTGTTTAGCCTCCATGTGTTTGTATTTTTTACAGTTTTTTTCCTGTAATTGATATCTAGTCTCATAACATTGTGGTCAGAAAAGATAGTTGATGTGATTTCAATTTTCTTAAATTTACCAAGGCTTGATTTGTGACCCAAGATATGTTCTATTCTGGAGAATGTTCCATGAGCACTTGAGAAGAAAGTGTATTCTGTTGTTTTTGGATGGAATGTCCTATAAATATCAATTAACTCCATCTTATTTAATGTATCATTTAAAGCTTGTGTTTCCTTATTTATCTTCATTTTAGATGATCTGTCCATTGGTGAAAGTGGGGTGTTAAAGTCCCCTACTATGATTGTGTTACTGTCGATTTCCCCTTTTATGGCTGTTAGCATTTGCTTTATGTATTGAGGTGCTCCTGTGTTGGGTGCATATATATTTATAATTGTTATATCTTCTTCTTGGATTGATCCCTTGACCATTATGTAGTGTCCTTCTTTGTTTCTTGTAATAGTCTTTATTTTAAAGTCTATTTTGTCTGATATGAGAATTGCTACTCCAGCTTTCTTTTGATTTCCATTTACATGGAATATCTTTTTTCATCCCCCTACTTTCAATCTGTATGTGTCCCTAGGTCTGAAGTGGGTTTCTTGTAGACAGCATATATATGGGTCGTGTTTTTGTATCTATTCAGCTAGTCTATGTCTTTTGGTTGGAGCATTTAATCCATTTACATTTAAGGTAATTATCGATATGTATGTTCCCATTACCATTTTCTTAATTGTTTTGGGTTTGTTATTGTAGGCCTTTTCCTTCTCTTGTGTTTCCTGCCTAGAGAATTTCCTTTAGCATTTGTTGTAAAACTGGTTTGGTGGTGCTGAATTCTCTTAGATTTGCTTGTCGGTAAAAGTTTTAATTTCTCCGTTGAATCTGAATGAGATGCTTGCTGGGTAGAGTAATCTTGGTTTTAGGTTTTTCCCTTTCATCACTTTAAATATATCCTGCCACTCCCTTCTGGCTTGCAATATTTCTGCTGAAAGATCAGCTGTTAACCTTATGCCGATTCCCTTGTATGTTATTTGTTGCTTTTCCCTTGCTGTTTTTAATATTTTTTCTTTGAATTTAATTTTTGATAGTTTGATTAATATGTGTCTTGGTGTGTTTCTCCTTGGATTTATCCTGTATGGGACTCTCTGCACTTCCTGGACTTGATTGACTATTTCCTTTTCCATATTAGGGAATTTTTCAACTATAATCTCTTCAAATATTTTCTCAGTTCCTTTCTTTTTCTCTTCTTGTGGGACCCCTATAATTCAAATGTTGGTGCGTTTAATGTTGTCCCAGAGGTCTCTGAGACTGTCCTCAATTCTTTTCATTCTTTTTTCTTTATTCTGCTCTGTGGTAGTTATTCCACAATATTATCTTCCAGGTCACTTATCCATTCTTCTGCATCAGTTATTCTGCTATTGATTCCTTCTAGAGAATTTTTAATTTCATTTATTGTGTTGTTCATCACTGTTTGTTTGCTCTTTAGTTCTTAAACGTCCTTGTTAAACGTTTCTTGCATTTTCTCCATTCTATTTCCAAGATTTTGGATCATCTTTACTATCATTACTCTGAATGCTTTTTCAGGTAGACTGCGTATTTCCTCTTCATTTGTTTGGTCTGGTGTGTTTTTACCTTGCTCCTTCATCTGCTATGTATTTCTCTGTCTTCTTATTTTGCTTAACTTACTGTGTTTGGGGTCTCCTTTTCACAGGCTGCAGATTCATAGTTCCCATTTTTTTTTGGTGTCTGCCCCCAGTGCGTAAGGTTGGTTCAGTGGGTTGTGTAGGCTTCCTGGTGGAGGGGACTGGTGCCTGTGTTCTGGTGGATGAGGCTGGATCTTGTCTTTCTGGTGGGCAGGACCGCATCTGGTGGTGTGTTTTGGGGTGTCTGTGAACTTATTATGATTTTAGGCAGTCTCTCTGGTAGTGGGTGGGTTTGTGTTCCTGTCTTGCTAGTTGTTTGGCGTGGGGAGTCCAGCACTGGATCTTGCTGGTCGTTGAGTGAGCTGGGTCTTAGCATTGAGTTGGAGGTCTCTGGGAGAGCTCTTGCTGATTGATATCATGAGGGGCTGGGAGGTCTCTGGTGGACCAATGTGCTGAACTCGGCTCTCCCACCTCAGAGGCTCAGGCCTGCCACCAGGCCAGAGCACCAAGACCAGTCTCCCAGCTTGGAAGTGGTGTTACCAGGATTTGAACTGCTGTCTCTTCTAAGTCCAGCTCTTAGGCTCTGACAGTACCCAGAAGAGCATGAGGCAGGGAATAGAAACACTTCTGTTCTGGTTCTCACTCTATCACCTTGAGAGCTGGGACAATTACTCCACATCTCCAGCCTCTGGTTCCCTTAGATCTTTTGTTTGTTTGTTTGTTTTCCTTTGCGCTTCATCTAGTTTCACTTGCTCATAGGATGCTGCATGCAGAGGCCTCCACCTGGTACTTCAGACCAGAGTTCCAAGTGTGAAACTCTGCTCCCAGATGCTGCATTTTGGGCACTAGATACTGAATAACCTGGGTCAGATTTTCAATTTTGTCCAAAGAGAATTTGTTAATTGAGACCAACATTTGTGGCTAGTTTCCTAAGTCTCAACAGATAGACACGCACAAAAACACTCTTGGATAGCTGCCTTCTGAGGCTAAAGTGCTTAGCCGTGGTCACCCTGAGTAATCTTCAGACAAAGCAATCCACGAAGGGAAGGGCTTTTAAAAAAACAGCTTCTTGTAAAAGTCGGTGGCAAAACATTTTGAAGACTATCACAGAAGTCAAAAGAATGTGCCTGGGAGTCTTAGCAAACTTGGTAGCCCTTCATTGTTCTACGGGAGATACAGCTAAGCCCACGTAGGAAGGAGAGGGTGGCAGACGTGGCAGGGAGGCCCCAATAATTTTTAATTGTGTAAAGGGTTCCTACGAGCAAAAACTTTGAGTACCACTGCCAAAGTTTTATTCTGCCACACATCTAGTATGGCAGAAAACTCTGCAACCACTGAAATGGAGCATGGAAACATATCTATTGAATGAAAAGTTATCTTCTTTATTGTTAAATGGGTATGGTGTGATCCCATATTTAATTAAAATAAATGTGTGTGTGTGTGCGTGTGTATACCCATAGGGAAAATGTATGGAAGGATACATGTCTATTAATGCCAATTATTTCTAGGTTATAAGATTATGAAGATATTTATTTTCTTTATTCCTTTCCTTTATGTACTAATTTGAAACATTTTATTGTAGTAAAAAACACATAACATACAATTTACCATTTCAACCTCTTCAGGTGTACGGTCCAGTAGTGCTAAGTATATTCACATTGCTGTGAACCACATCTCTAGATATTTTACAGCTTGCAAATCTGAAACTCTATACTCAATAAACAAAAACTCCCCGTTCCCCCCAGCCCCCAGCCACTGGCAACACCATTCTACTTCCTGTTCCTATGAATCTGACTAATTTAGGACCCTCATATAAGTGGAATTATAGAATATTTGGTTTTTGTGTGTGTGATTGGCTTATTTTACATAGCATAATATCACTTAGGTTCATCTATGTTATAGCATGTGACAGGATTTCCTTCCTTTTTAAGACAATAACATTTTATTGTATGTATATACCACACTTGTTTACATATTTATTCACTAATAGACATTTGAGTTGCTCCTAAACATACTAATTTTTTAAAGAACATGAATTCACTTTATAAATAGAAATAAAATAAGGCTATATCCATTTTGGAAAAAGACAACACATTCTCCCTCGAAAAGCACAGGTAACAAAGAGAAGGAAAGGGAGGTGCAAAGGTCTTTAATTTAGCTGATCAGCCTATTGTGCAGGGCTCCTGGGAATTTAGTCAGCTATGAAGGGAAAAAAAAGATTGTCCATAATCCTGTCGATGAAAAATTAAGCAGTTGATCTAAGAAAGAAATGGAACATTTTATTTGAGCCAAATTTGAGGATTATAACTCGGGAAGAGCATCTCAGAAAGCTCCGATAACTGTTCCGCCCATTAGAAGTCAAGGCAGAGTTATATCCGTTTTTTGAGACCGAGGGCTGTACATCAAATGACGTATTATTGACAGTTCACACAATCGAGATCTAAGCGTCATCGTGGCCCCTTACAAGATCAAGAAGGAATGTCGTCTTTTAAGGTGTTGTCTTATTGGCGCTGGGAGAATGTTGCCTTTTTATGGTTGAGCAGATATTTCTGCCTACGGGAGAGGCTTGCTCACTGCATGATGCAGATACACAGTGCACAGTGCGGGGAGAGAAGAGGGCAAAGGGCAGAGAAAATTTTTTATGTTTAAATTTTTCTTGTCTTGCCATAAAATATGAATTTTACTTCACAATCTCAATATTCATGAAGAAGAAATAAGGGCTTAGACAGCTTGTGTATACATAAAATTTAGAAGTCTACCTAGAAGCTTGGGATTTCCCAGGCGGTCTAGTGGTTGACTTCACCTTCCAGGGCAGGGGGTGTGGGTTTGATCCCTGGTGGAGGAACTAAGATCCCACATGCCTCACGGCCAAAAAGCCAAAACATAAAAACAGAAGCAATATTGTAACAAATTCAATAAAGACTTTAAAAATGGTCCACATCAAAAAAAAAAAAATCTTTAAAAAAAAAAGAAATCTACTTAGAGCCTGCAATTTACTCTAATTTGACCTTTCACTCTGTATACAGGAGTCTACCCTTCCCACTATCTCCCCACACTCTCTCCTCTCCAATTTAATACAAGAAATCTCATCTAGACAGTCTCTGACTTTCTCACAGGCTGCACGTGTATGATCAAGGAGTCTGAAAGTTTACCGTACTATAAGGGGGATTCTGTCCCCAGAGAGCTAAAACCATTGTAAAATCCTTCATTGCATCTCACCTTTTATTTTATTTATTTATTTTTTAATAAATTTATTTATTTATTTTTGGATGCATTGGGTCTTCGTTGCTGCACGCGGGCTTTCTCTAGTTGTGGCGAGCGGGGGCTACTTTTCGTTGTGGTGCACGGGCTTCTCATTGCGGTGGCTTCTTTTGTTGGGGAGCACGGGCTCTAGGCGCATGGGCTTCAGTAGTTGTGGCTCGCGGGCTCTAGAGCGCAGGCTCAGTAGTTGTGGCGCACGGGCTTAGTTGCTCCACGGCATGTGGGATCTTCCCGGACCAGGGCTCGAACCTGTGTCCCCTGCATTGGCAGGCAGATTCTTAACCACTGCACCACCAGGGAAGTCCCGCATCTCACCTTTTAGACAACCTGATGGTGTATTTCTAGCAATCTTTTTTTAATGTCCATACAAACCTTTTCAAAACTTTTTATTATGGACAATTTCAAATATATACAAAAGCTAAAGAGCAAAATTTCTCTGTTGCTGCATAACCCCAACTTTTACGGTATAAATCAAGAACCTTTTTACCATGTTCATGGATTCTAAAGGTCAGGAATTTGGACAGCACACAGCAGAGATGGCTTATTTCTGCTTCACAATGTCTGGGGCCTCAAGTGAAAAGAACAGAATGGTTGGTGTGATTTGAATCACCAGGGCTGGAATCATCTGGAGGTTTCTTCACTCACAGATCCGTCCTGGTGCTGGGGTGACTTCGAGGCTGAACTTAGGTGAGGTTGTCGACTGGAGCATCTGTACATGGCCTCTCCATTTGACTTGTCTCCTCATAATATGGCAACTGGGTTCCCAGATGGAGCATCCTGAGAGGGAGTGTCTGGAGAGCAAGTGTACCAAGGGAATCAGGTGGGAGCCATGTGGCTTTTATGACCTAGCCTTAGAAGTCACCTTGTGTCATTCCTCTTATGCCATATTGATCAAAGTCATTATAAGCCTGCCTGATTTTCAAAGGGCAGAAACATAGATCCCCACCTTTCTATGGGAGGTTGGATAGGTCAAATTACAGAAGGATATGTGGTTTGGGAAATACTGTTACTTCCATATTTAGAAAATAAAATCACATACCCATCACCCGGCGGCAATAATTGTTCACTCACAGTCAATCTTTTTTTTTTTATTCTTTGTTCTTGACTTTATCTTATTTTTTAAAATATTTATTTATTTATTTATTTTGCCTGTGCTGGGTCTTAGTTGTGGCACGCAGGTTCATAGTTGCAACATGCGAACTCTTAGTTGTGGCATGCATGCGGGATCTAGATCCCTGACCCCGGGCCCCCTGTATTGGGAGTGCAGAGTCTTACCCACTGAACCACCAGGGAAGTCCCATCAATCTTGTTTCATCCATACCCAAACCCACTTCCCTCCTCCTGCTGAGTTTATTTTGAAGCAAATCCCAAACATCATATAGCTGTACCCATAAACACCTTCAGTGTATATCTCTAAAGCATAAAGATTCTTGAAAAACAGCCACAATGCCATTATCCCACCTTAAAAAAAATTAACAATAACTTGTCTCGTATCATTAAATATCCAGTCTGTGTTTCCCTAATGGCTTCATACATGTTTTAAAACAAAGTTTATTTGTTTGAGTTGGGATTGGAATCAGGTTATTTCTAGCATTTTTGAATAGAGTCTTTAATATAAATTTTTCCTTCAGAACTGAATGCACATTTGGCCTGAGTATGTCTGAAGAGCTTCAGATTGAGGATAAAAATCTGTCTCTAGGTACAGCCCCTGTGGAACACAGTGTGGGGATTCCTCAGAAAACTAGAAATAGAGTTACCATATGATCCAGCAATCCCACTCCTGGGCATATACCCAGACAAAACTATAATTCAAAAAGATACATGCACCCCTATGTTCATAGCAGCACTATTCACAATAGCCAAGACATAGAAACAACTCAAATGTCCATCAACAGATGCATGGATAAAGAAGATGTGGTACATATACACAATGGAATACTACTCAGCCATAAAAAAGAACAAAATAATACCATATGTAGCAACATGGATGCAACTAGAGATTACCATACTAAGTGAAGTAAGTCAGAAAGAGAAAGACAAATACCATATAATATCACTCACATGTGGAATCTAAAATATGACAGAAATGAACCTATATATGAAACAAAAAGAGAATTGCGGACATAGGGAACAGACTGGTAGTTGCCAAAGAGGAGGGGGTTGGGGGAGGGATGGAGTAGGAGGGTGGGGTGAGCAGATGTAAGCTTTTATATACAGAATGGAAAAACAACAAGGTCCTGCTGTATAGCACAGAGAACTATATCCAATATCCTTTGATAAACCATAATGGAAAAGAATATATTAAAAAAAGAAAATATATAAATATATATGCATTACTGAATCACTTTGCTGTACATCAGTAATTAACACAACATTATAAATCAACTATACTTCAATTTAAAAAATGCAGAAAAAAAAAAAAAGATTTGTCTCTATCAGCACACCTAACGATTTCCCACCTGGTTGCAAATGAAGTGAGTTACTAAGATGCATGCTTCTCAGCAATAGTATTTTCCATTTTCTATTCTTTTCATGAAATAATGGCAAAATCTAATGCAATATTCAAATAATTGCACAATCATGCCCGAACCAACTATTCAATGAAAGTTGTAGAAGCCATTGCCCGCCAGCTCATTGAGCATTCCAACATGCACTTTGGCCACAATCTGGATGCAAACAGTAGTCATTACAATGCCTAAGTCACCAGCACGAAATCAGTTCCATCTCAAGAACAGTTTCCTACACAGGCCACCTTCCTTATTAATTGTTTATCTGGAGTCAACAAAGCAGGAAATACTTTCAACCCGCTTCATAGCACTTATTTCTTGAGAGGGCCCCAAACTACCTGATGCCTGTACCCAAGTCAAGAACATAGTAGAGAGTCTATTGTACATATAGTATTGGGGTAGGACACCTCCTCCCTATCTCCCCAACCACTTACTTATTTCCAATGCATTTGCTGGAAATTTCCTTCTTTGCCCATGTTTGTATTGTTTACACTCTTTATAGAACCTGGAGATAATAATAAATAATGTCCACTTAACTCACTTTATTGTGCTTTTTTTTGGCATAAGTATAATTAACAGGGTCTTCCAGGGCCTTCACCATCCCAGTGACAGGTGACCAAAATTGGGCTGTCAGCTTTCCTCTGGGGATCTTTGAATAATCCTTCAGCCTACACCACAGTAACCTACCTGGTTACTGTGTGTGAACACTGGGACTTATAAGTCCTTATTCTAGGGACACTTCCTGCTTTCTCTGACACCCCCAGGCTCACTTCCAGGCCCCAAGTACCTACTTTCCTACAGACACAGAATGAAATACATATTTATAAGGTATACATAGACATAAACTTAATAGAAAAAAACTGGGAACCCAGTCTAGAGCTATAGAGAAATGCACATCCATGTTCTATGAACAGACATCCACACAAGAGAGGAAACAGAACATCTATAGTTTGCTTTTTAAAATATAAATCTGGGACTTCCCTGGTGGTGCAGTGGTTGGGAATGCACCTGCCAATGCAGGGGACACGGGTTCAAGCCCTGGCCCGGGAAGATCCCACATGCTACCGAGCAACTAAGCCCGAGCGCCACAACTACTGAGCCTGTGCTCTGGAGCCAGCGAGCCACAACTACTGAACCCACGTGCCACAGCTACTGAAACCCATGTGCCTAGAGCCCGTGCTCCGCAACAAGACAAGCCACCGCAATGAGAAGCCCACGCACCGCAATGAAGAGTAGCCCCCACTCACCACAACTAGAGAAAGCCCACGCGCAGCAACGAAGACTCAACGTGGCCAAAAAATTTTTTTAAATAAAAAAATAAAATGAAATATAAATCTGATCATATCACATCCCCTCTCTGCCTGCTGAAAGCTTGAAGCCCTTCCAGTGCTTCAACCCCATCGCTGCAAGGATATTGCAAGACCCTGCAATGCCAGTCCCCTCGCTCTCTCTGTCCAGCTCCCCTAGACTTCTCTTAGCCTCTTCCTTCCTGGCTCCCTCACCCTTGCACATGCCATCCCCTTGGCCTTGAATGCTTCCCAACCCCCAACTTTGCCAAGTTGTTTACTAATCTTTCAGCTCTCGACTTGTTTTATCTCCATTGGAACTCTCCCACCCACACAAATTCAAATCTTCCAACATACGCATGTAAAGCACCATGATCATCTTTGAAACATCTGTCACACTTGCAGTTTCACTTCTGTGTGATTTTTATGTTTTAATACCATCTGCCTCCCCAGGGAGACTGAGAGCTGCAGAGTGCAGGGACACCTCCTGCTTGCTACTTCCTGCTGCCCAACCCAGTGCTTGACATATGATAGGCACCCAATACATTTTTGAATGATTAGATGAATAAACAAATATGTGAAAGCACCTTGAAGAATAACATACACTCAGTACATGTTAACTTCCTTCTTTCCAGTCTCTAGCATATATTTGCTTTTAGCTTCCCCTTGTTTTAGAGTATAGTTTGATCGTCGAAAAATTAAAAGTAAAACTTTAGTAAGTCTTAACCCAATAACTGAAAACAACATATTATCTGTGTACTATTTACACAGTCTGGAGGGAGCCACAAATGCCTGAGAGATTGCCATCACTAAGGGATTTCTACATTAGGAAAATCTTAATTTTCTAGACAGAGACAAGTGAAAAGATTATTATTTTCTGAAGACGCCCTGCAGTCAGCTGTTGTCTTACAAGTGTTTGTAGTCGTTGACCTGGTAAACTTTCTGTGAGTCCCTTTTGGCTTTTAACCCAATGCCACTACTGAAAGTCAATCCAAGGCCACATGGAAATGATGTTACGTCATAATTATTAAATGATTCGCATGCACTGGTCCTAGTTCATTTAAAGGTTTTTATTTCTAAATCATTATCGTCACATAATTTGTGAGTCACTAAATCTGGGAGATAATAGTGGAAAACCTCTGGACTTAGAATCAGAAAGCTGGGTCCAACTCTACTTTACAAGATTATCGTGAAGATTAAATGAGTAATAATAATAAATCATCTGTTGAACACGTACTTCATACTGCATATGGAGCTAGATGTGTTATATATATTAGGTTAATTGAGTCTTAAAAGAAGCACTGTGAAATATGTATTATTACACCCAGTTTCCAAATGAGGAAGCTGAGGCTCTGGGAAGTTGAAAAACTGGCCCAACCTTCCACACCCTTCCAAGCTGCAGGCCTAAGATGCATGTAAAAGGGCTCTAGCTAGGATGTGTGTAAGCTGGACTTGCCATAAAAATATAAGGTATCTAATTATAAAGTGTCTCTGAAATGACAAGTTCTTTTAATATTACCACATAGCCTCCCTTCTATGTGCCTGTATATTCTTATCTGGCACAGTGGATCAAATCAGCTTAGATCCAGGAGCTGGGAACTCATCTGACCTCAGCCATCATTTATGCAAGTCGCTTTTCTTCACGTCCTCATTTATGTTTTCCCGGTTTCCATATTAGTAACTCACATGTGGACCGCACTGACCCACATCTCACCATGTCACAAGGATTTACTATTTAGAAAACTTGCAATGATCAGTTTTCAAAATAGCCCAAATATTCCAAAGAAATTGGTGTGATTTGCCCCATGACAACAGGGGCATGGGTGGAGTGGGGTAGGTTGTATGCACAAAGGCAGAAAAGGAGCCCAGGCATCTGCTTTTCCTCCTTCATGTCTGTGGCCATATGATCCCCTGGTAGCTTGGTGATTATATATGAATTTTTTTCTTATGTATAATTGTAGGATAGAAACCTGATTCAGATTGCACAGTTGCTAAGTAGTGGATACATACACACAAAATCTCCAAACTGTAACCTTCCTCAATTAACTATACATTTAACTTTTAATGGGAATTCTCTGGAGGTCCAGTGGTTAGGACTCAGCACTTTCACTGCCAGGACCCGGGTTCGATCTCTAGTCAGGGACTTTGGGGCACCTAAGATCCCACAAGCCACTCAGCACGGGGGAAAATCTTTTAAATTGCTTAAGAATAGACAGATCTATGAAAATTAGACATTAATTTCAAAACAGTCCATTTTTATTTATTACTTTATTGGTGGTACAATCTAAGCAGAAAAATCTAAGGGTTTTGGTGTCATTTGCTTCCTCAACACTGATTGGATGCAGACTAAGTGCCAAGCATGGTGCTGTGAGCTTCGATGAATGCAGTAGACAAGACAAACCCCATCTCTGCTTTCACGGAGTTTATAATCCAGCAGGTGAGGCCAATGTGTAGCAATACAATACTAACAAATGTGGTAAGTTCTAGCAAGTTCAGGATGCTGTAAGAGTGTGTCATGGGGGGAATTCAGCTGCCTGGAGATTCAGGCGAAGCGTCTTTGAGGAAGTTACATTTCAGCCGAGACAGACTGCCAGCTGCTCTGGGTTGTGTAAGTGCATTCCCATCCCGATTCTGACCCTTGGACGTGCTAATGTCTCAGAGCTTGGGTCCTCACATGTCAAATGAGGATAATGCCCACTTGTCAGTGCTGTGGGAGTGAAAGAGAATACAAGGTAAATCACCTTCTGCGGTACCAGGCATGTAGTAAGCCCGAAGTGCATGGCGCTTGGTGTAATTACATACCAATGTAGGCATCAAAGGGAAACTGAAGAAAAGTTTGGCCAACAGCTAAAGATAAATGTATGGAGGGGAAACTTGGCAAAGCCTCCAAATTCAAGGGACAGTCGTTACCCCACACTTGTATGAGGCTGTATGTCCCAAGTTTCAGATATTGGAACACCTAATACTTTAAGGCTCTGCTAAATACTGTTTTCATGAGAAATTGATAAGAAATATTTGGAGTTAATCTCTTTCTAGGTGTAGGTTAGCCAATGCCCAGGTCAGATTTTTTTCTGGCAAAAGTAAGATGCCTGGGAAACAGCATTCCCGCCAGAGGATACATAGTTAATCAGATTTTGGCAAGCTCAAGTGACAGGCAAGTGTTCAGAAGCCAGATGAGGAGGGAAGCGATAAATGCTCACTGGAGGCTTTAGTTGAGGTCAGAAGAGCAGGCGCCACAGGCGAGGACCTGGAAGAGGGAACCGCTGGCGTTCTCACCAGCGCTCGCTGGACATTATGCTTCAGGAAGCCGGTCCGGGATGCCCAGCGCTCCTCCCCGGGAGCTCCCTCCCCAGGCCTCCCGGGCGCTTGGATCCTAGCCTCGTCCTCACCCTTCAAATGGGTGTGGGTGATTTATTAAGTGAACGTGACCACCGCCGAGGGGAAAGCGTGCAAGGAAGTGGGAGTGAGCGGGGAGGCGGAGCGGGGTGGGGAGTGAGCAGGGGGAGGGATGCCGAATGCAGTGGGAGGGCTGAGGAGGAGTGAGAGGGTGGCGGAAAGGAGAAAAGGACGCCGGGGCCGGGCAGGAGGAAGTGCGCTCGGTCTCGATGGTCGCTGCGCACCCCTGGCGGGTGGGGCCGCCAGGTGAGCCCGAGATGCTGCCGCGCTGGAAGCCCGGGCTGGCGCTGCCGCTGCTGCTGTTCCTGGGGCCGCTGTGTCCCCGCTCCCCGGGCGCCCTGGCGGAACCCGCGCCAGCTGACGACGTCGTGGAGCTGCTTTTCTCCACCGAGCGGCCAGTGCATCTGGTGAGTCCCGCGTTCCTGTCCTTCACCATCGACGCCAATCTGGCCACGGACCCGCGGTTCCTCACCTTCCTGGGGTAAGTGCGGGCCTGCGGGTCCTTGTCCTCTCTCCTGCCCTGCTGGCATCACGCCCGCCCTGCCGGCCGCTCTCTTCTCTCTGCTCCGGAACCTTCTCACACCTCTCTCTCTCTCTCTCTCTCTCTCTCTCTCTCTCTCTCTCTCTCTCTCTCTCTCTCTCTCTCTCTCTCTCTTTTTCTCCCCAGCCCACCCCCTGCAGGTCCCCCAAACCCTTCTTTCCCGCCTTCATTCATTCAGCAAGTGTTGCCTGAGCGCCAACTAAAGGCCAGGCATTAGGGGAAATTGCGGAAAGAAACTTCCCATCTGCCCCAGAAACTCGCCGGAAGGAGGGGGCCCGGCAAGTGCACCTGGAGGGCTTTGAGCATTTGAATCTGCTGCACCTTGTAGGACAAGTAACGCTGTGCGCCAGGCTTCAGTCTCTTAAACTCTGTTAGTAAGGTTAAAGGAAAAAAACAACTTTTTCCTTGGGGTGGCGGGCGGGGGGGAGGAAAAGGCCACAAAGGAGAATAAGCTTACTTATTCTATAAAAAGACTTTTAAAGAGCAGTTTTACGTTCACAGCAAAATTGAGTGCAAGGTACACAGATTTCCCATACTACACTCTTTAAAAAAATTTTTAATATCACATCAATGAGACCTGGAAGACTATTTCAGTGACTTACAGAGCCTTAATAAAAAGCTCTCTCTCCAAGATGAGACTGCAAAGTGTGGCACTGCTTTACTAGCTGTAATTTTTTTTCTCACTTGAGAAAGACTGAGCCTAGTGCAGGTTCACTGGCCCCTGCCCGTGAGTGCAGGCTGATTCCAAGACAGGGCGCTGCAGGGACAGACCCAGGTCATCTAGGCCACTCATCTAGGTCATGAGAGCCTCCAGAGATGACCACACCTCAACCAACTCAAGCAATTCAAATCCTGCCATTGCCAAACACCTACAGGCTGGCCTTTCTGTGCCCATAGCTTCAGCTGCTATTGCTAATTTCAGTCACTTACTTTGCAAATAAAAGCAGATAGCCTAAGGTTGCGAGATGGGCAGTGAGACCAGCCTTGATTCCCAACTCTGCCCAAACCGGTGGCTTGGTTTTTACAGGTTGCTTGGCAACTCCAAGCCTCGGTTTCTTCAACTGTAGAATGGAACTTCTAAAACCTTCCTGTAGGATTGCTATGAGCATTTGATGAGATAATAAATAAGTACTTAGTGTTTGACAGTGCTCAAAATTTGTTAATTGCTTCTTCCTGGAAATTGGTGAGTGTTTGCTAACCATTCATCAGTTCTCTGTGCATTTCTTTCCATCGTAGTTAACCTCTATCTTTCCCCATGTGGCAAGAAAGGAAGAATTTCCTGATGGGAAGGAGTTCCCACTTTTTCCCCTTTCCCTTATGGAAAGTGAGCTGATATCAGGCAGCAGCTGGCTGAGAGACAGGAAGATTATTCTGGTGAAACACTGAACTAGAGGGCTCCATGTTTGAGGACCCCAGGCCTAGCTTGGGTTGGGGGGGTTGGTGATAGGGGAAAAGAGGGTGTGACGTGCCTTACTGCAAACAGAAAGATTAAGTAAATGACCATTTATTGAAATGTGAGAACTTAGGCCCTTTTCTGCTGCTGCAGCCAGCATACACCCTACCCCTCCCCAAGGAGGAGCATTTGGGGACACAAGTCCAAAAGAAAAAACCTACAGTATGACTTTTGGGGTCCAGGCCTGATCACCCTGCAGTCAAGCTAACCAACTCACTAGCAATGCTCCCCACCCCCAAACACACACAGAACTTCCATTCTTCTTAAACACATCTCTTAATTTCCCACAGCACTCTTTCTTCCCCGCCCTGGTCTCTACCTTTTTGTTAAAGGCTGGAGGATAATGAAACCAAAAAAGCATAGCATGCAATAAATAAGGCTGTTTGTTTACAAAACACAGTGTATTCCTGTTCATACGGGCTTCTCTCCAGGGCTGGCTCCTGACCCCTCCAGGTCCCTTCCCTGGGCAGAAGCTGTTTTCCATGTCTTCTCCCCAGAGGCACCCACACAATTCTCGTCTGAGACCTTAAAGACTGCAGCTCAAAGAGCTCCCTCCCCTTCTCACCTGAGACGGAGCTTCTGAATTAGGGTCTGAGGGTCCATCTCCCCAGGATGGCTGACACAGTGCCCAAAGTGACCTGGCCATCTCAGAAGACAGAATATTTCGCTTCCATCTCAAAAGACATCACAAGGCTTATCATCTGTCACAGGAGCGGAGAGTCAGAGGGCCATTGTTGTGTTTCAGTTCCTCAAGAGTGAAACTGCTTGGGTGAAGACGGCAAGAGCTGAGCAGATGAAAGCTGAAGTACTAAGAAGGAGAGGATGATAAAAATAGCTGACACTAATTGAACCGTCGTCATAGGCCAGGCCCTGTTCTAAGCACCTCCCAGGCATTAATTCATTTAGTCCTTGCTACAAAACTGTGAGGTCAGTACTATTATCATCCCCATTTTTAAAATGAAGAGACTGAGGCCTAGGGAGATTCAACAACTTGCTCATGGTCAGCCAGCTATGACATGAAGGGGCAGAATTTGAAGCCAGATGCTAATTGTAGACACACGAGTACGCGAAAAGAAAATAAAGCAGTTCATATTTTTTAAAGGCAGCAGAGGAGGGATGGTGGAAAAAGATTGTCTGGAAACAAATTGAGAACATTGATGTAATGAAAAGAAGCACTGTCTTGAGAACAGGAGAATCAGGGCCCATATCTCTACGGTACTTCAAAAGAGGCCTAAGCAAATTCAGTCAGATGGCACGGTTCTGGTTTCCCACGATGGCAAACAGATGTGTTTTGGGTTTGTTTGTTTTTTTCCCCACATTTGCAGTTAAAGAACATGGAGTACACAGAACTTAAATGCCAATGGTAGAACGATCTAGAATCAGAAAGGAGCATCTTTTCAGTTTGCCCTCTTCCTAGAGGTAACTCATCCACAACCCAGTCAAAAACTTCCTAAGCCCGACTACGTGCAGAGCTCCCAAGAGGCCCTGGCCCTCAAAGATGGGAGGACAGAGACCAGTAGGGCTAAATAGAAATAGAATGTGGGCCTCATGAGTAAGCCACATAATGTAATTTAAAGTTTTCTAGTAGCCATATTAAAAAAGGGAAAAAAGAAACAGGTAAAATTAATTTTAATAATATATTTTACTAAACACAAAATATCCAAATTATTATTATTCAACATGTAATCAATACAAAATATTAATCAGATATTTTACATTCTTTTTCAAACCAAGTCTTCAAAGTCTGGTGTATGTTTTATACTCCCAGCACATCTCAGTTCAGACTAGCCACATTTCAATACAAGCACAGTTCACTAATTCAAGGTAAAAATTAGAGTGCCGAGTCAGTGGTAGAAATCACAGAGCAAAAACGGTGGTGCTGCACAGCGATTGCAGTGAAAATGCAGCTGTGCTTGCATTTCATAAGGATTTGCTTATTTTATTTCAGCAAAGTTCATCCCTTTTTGCCAATTTGATAAATATTTATTATTAATAACTTTCAATAATCAGATTCCTGCATCTTCATGGACAAAGGTGCTTTCCACATTAGAAAAGCACTTATTATCAATGTCAAATGCATGTTTTGATAACCAATGTTGGAAATAACCTCAGGCCCTCTTTGTGCCTGTTGCTAAGAGAAAGAACCACAGCCAGAGAAACAGAAAACTGAGAACAATCAACAAGCCATAGGCTCGTAGTTTCTGACCCCTGAGACTCTGCGCTTCCCCCTGGCTGAGCAGCGCTCACTGTTCCCTTCCTCCACAAAGTCTTTCATTGTGCAGCCTAGAGCCCTTTGCATGGTAACCCTGCTCCATTTTCCCTGGAGAATATTCCGGCCTCCTCTTTGCCCTAGCTAAAACTTGGCTCTTCTTTTGAAGACCCAAGTGGAGAAGTAGACGCAGCTACTTCTCTGAAGTAGCCCTTTGGAGTAGAAGCTGTGCATTCTCCCACACTGCAGCCCTCCCCCATTCCCCAGTGTGGCTTCTGGATAATTGCCCACTGGTTTGAACTCCAGATTGCTGTGGTTCAAATCCCCATTGGCTTGTTACCTTGGGCAAATTACCTAGCCTGCTTTTGTTCGGGTTCCTTGTCTGTAAAATGAGGGTAATAATGACACCTACCTCTTTGGGATGTTTGGGCATTAAGTGAAATAATCTATGCAAAGTGTCTAAAACACTCAGTTTGGATAACTTGATGCCTGCTAGAGATGACTGTCCTGATCCAGTGTGAGGTTTGCTAGCTCCACGTCTGGCTCTCCTCCCATGCTCCTTGCAACCGAACTCTGCTCCCTTCTTACTCACTCCTCATTACTGACTGAAGATCCACACTGATCTCACAGTTTCCTCTGCACTCCCACGTCCCACCTTCATCCTAGATGACTTCAAGTCCACTTGAATACTGTCTCTCAGTTTCTTCAACCTACATTTTCTAATAATCTTCACTCAGTGTTTTACTGGAGCCAGTTTCCACCAGCTGGTGAAATGTGTGCATTTCTTCCCAACTCCACATTCAGTGACATCAACACCATTATCTTGAAATCAGCCTTGATGGGAATATTTACACCATGGAAATTGGCAAATGCAAAAAACAGGGCACTTTTCTGTGTGGGGGGGCAGCTTCCTAGAACACACCATTTCACTCCATTTCAACAACCTGATGCCATGGCCATGCCTTGACTCTTTCCATCATTAAGAACCTTTCAACATCTGAAATATTAAATTAAAATCTCCCATTCTTGGACTGTACTCCTTACCTCTTAGCTTTTTTTTACTTTGTGGATCCCACCACAACTATTTTTTAAGTACCTCCACTGAATAGCCTCTTCCTTTTACTTCTTCCATATCTGATTTGGGCTTCTTGATTTATCACATGAATCATTTTTATGATAATATTCCCCAAACTCCTACCCCATTTTTCTTCTTGCTAAAACCCAAACCTAGCTTAGTCTAACTATATTTTCCCTCTTTGGAATCTACAAGGTGGCCATAAAGTCTGGAAATAGAAAATATTATCTAATCATGTACTGTCATGCATATTAATAAACCACTTATAGGTATTTGCCTCTGCTTCCAGTCTTAGTGACCACCCCGCATAGCAGGGCTATTACGCTCTTGGGGGCAGAGGGGAATCTCTCAGTGACATGGATTGATGTCGTGCTGTAAATTCCTGGCCTCCAGACTTACTTGGCCTTTAATGCTACTCCTTAACACTCCTTTTCTGGCCTCTCTCGTTCTACACTTCCTTCATAACTCTGATCCCACTTCCGCTTCATCACTCTTAGTCTATGACCGCATTTCTCTTTCCCAAAGAAAATGAAGTCACTAGACAGGAACTTCCTCTTCTTCCTGCAGTCGAACCTGCAGACAGCAAGGCTACCTCTAGCTTTCTTCCTTTCTCTCTTCTCAGCCCAGTTTTTCTAGCTCTGCTGTGGATCCTGTCCCCTCCCGAAGGACTTCGCTCTAGCAGTCATCTCTTCTCTCTCCTGTATCTTTAACCTCTCCCTTTTTGTTGGATCCTTCTTCTCAGCATAGAAACATCCTCAAGTCTTTCCCATCTCAAACACCTCCCAGCACGTGGGCCTCTGCAGTCACCACCCTCTTTCTCCTCCCCTTTGCAGCCTTTCTTACTAACCATGCCTTCCTCGGTCCACCCTCATGATGTTCCCATCATCGTGTCATAAAATCAATCTCTCCCACATCATCAGTGACCTTTTATTGCGAAATCCAACGACTACCTTTCAATCCTTATCTTATTTGTCTCTATTATGGGTTGAATGTCTGGGTGTCCCCTCCAAATTCATATGCTGAAGTCCTAACCCCTGGTACCTCAGTCTGTGACCTTATTTGGAAATAGTGTCATTGCAGACATAACTAGTTAAGAATTGGTCATAATGGAATGGAGTGGGCCCCAATCCAATATGACTGATGAGCTTATAAAAAGGGGAAATTTGGAGACAGACATACACACAGAGAGAACACCCTGTGCAGATTGGAGTTACACTGCTAATAGGAATTACCCGAAGTTGGGAAAAAGGCCTGGAGCATATCTTCCCCCAGCACCTGCAGAGGGATTATGGCCTTGCCAACACCTTGATTTCAGACTTCTAGCCTCCAGAACTATAAGACAATAAATTTCCACTGTTTAAGCCACTCAGTTTGTGGTACTTTGTTACTACAGCCCTAGCAAACCAATACAGCCCCCCAGAAGCATTTGACGAGGTTGACAATGGAAACACTCATCCCTGTGTCACTTCCATTTCTGGGGATTTCCCCCATCTCTCTAAAAGTTCTTCTCCATCTCTTCTTCTAGCTTATCTTCATTGTTGATGTTCCTCAGATTTCTGACCTAGGCCTTCTTTTTTACTTCACGTAATCTCCTGAGTGGTTTCACCCACTTCCACGGCTCGAATTACTGTTCATGCAGTGGTGCGCCAGGAAATGGTTCACGACTGGCTCTCTGGGGGGAGAGGAGACCGATTGACGTGTTTTTCTGATTTCTGTAGCATAAATGTCCCCACCATGGCTGATTTCAAACTGCCAACAGTTTAACAGCTGGTTCTCGAAAGGAAACAGTTGGCTCTCACAAGCTGGTACGAGTCAGTGCAGGGTGGCTCAGCTCATCTCTGCTTTTGTGTCAGAGATAAGCAACTTATTTTACACATAAGGTAAAATAAAAGCACCTGCAGACGTTTCTTTCCCCTAGCAAACTGTTCCAGAAATGGAATATCTGCAGCTGCTTTTACGTGTTCTTTTCTTATTTCCACGTCGCTGTGGTGGCGGTGCCGATGCCGGTGGAATTTTCCCCCCTTTCTTTTTACTGTGTATGATAGAAATACTGTACCTTTGATCAATTTTGTTTTTATGACAAGTTGGCAGCTGTTTTAAATCTGGGTTTTGTCAGAGGGCATCAAAATTGTATCTCAACACAAGAAAATATTCCATTACAAAGGAGACGACAAAAAAGTCCTTCGTACCAATACTTCGAAACACGTGATTTCCTTTACTTGGCAGGAGCCATAGCACTGGGTTTTAATTTTGCTCAGAAAACAGTCTTTGTCTGGACCCGCTTGCCCTTTCATCAGGCTGGACTTAACTGTTCATTCACTTGACGAATATTTATTAAGCACCAGCTGTGGGCCAGGTACTTATCTAGGTGCTGAGGAGATTCTGAGGAGCCATACAGAGTCCCTGCTTTCGCAGAGCTTAGCTCAGGGGCGGGGATAGATAGGAAACCACATAAACAAAAAAGGAAGCTGATTTCAGAGAGTGGTGAACGCTGTGAAGAACATAAAGGCAGGGTAATGTGGTCGAGAGTGACCCGAGGTGGTACAGTCACCACTTCTGGGAATCAGGCTCTGATCCTCCGGCATCTGAGCAGGGCCGTGCACAGACGCACATCTCGTGATACCACAGCTCCTTCCTGCTTCTCACTTTCCCTTCCTTTCCCAGACAGCACCAGTCTCTCCCGTCTCAATTACTTACAGATGCCAGTTACACAAATCTAAATGAGCTTCCTCCATCATCAAACATAATCAAAATCAAAATCGAGGACCAGAATCGGTGCCTGGACAAAAGCAGTGGAACAGGGCCAGCCCAGAGTGACCCTGAGGAAGTTCCTTGTATCAGTTTTATGGCCGCATCTCTGCACCTGTGGGCTAGGGATTCACTAGTCACTGACTTCTAGACTGAGGACTCTCCGTTCTACACCTCGCCTTTATGTGCCTTCTGAGCTCCAGGCACACATGGCCAAGGGCCTAATGGAAATGGTTTTTGGTTTTCACTGGCATCTCAAATTCTACAGCACTGTGCCCTGCCCTCACCTTCCTCCCCATCTCCAGTCTATCACCTATTCTTCATCTCAGTCTATCACCTATTCTTCATCTCTTGGACTCTCCTCCCACATCCAGTTAAACACCACATCTAGTATTTCTGTCTCCACATGTATCTTCAGTTTATCCCTCTCTTCATCCCCATTGTTTTTACCTTACCTCAGCCCATCACTTTCTGTCTACATTAATGTGACCACAGTCTTGGTCCTTCTATTCAGTTATTTACACTGCAGCCTGAGATTCTTTTCTAAAATAAAAGTCTGGTGTGGGCACTCCACTGCTTTAAATCCTTCCATGGCTCCCCACTGCCTTGATATAAAATTGGAACTCCTGGACATGGTGGCTTACAAGCCCTCCATGATATGGTCCTGCTTGCCTCTCCAGTCTATCTTCTCCCAGCACCTCGCTGTCCCCAATCTCTAGGCTCTCGCCACACCTGTCAGCTCTTCGGTGGTGTCATATTCCCTTCTTCTACCTCTGGTGTTTGCAGAGACTTTTCCCTACACCTGGAACACTTTCTTCAATCCCACCTCACTATCTTTGATCTGGATTAGATTTTTTCCTTTTGAACATCTAACAGTGCAGACACTTGCCCCTGGAAAACCTCTAACCACCTCCTACCTCTAGGGCAAAGTCTGGGTTAAGATCCCCTTTGTATGTTCTGATAGCATTGTTTTGGAATTGCCTATTTACTTGTTTATATATATATATATATATATATATATCACTGGACTATAAATTATATGAGAACAGCAGCTACCTCTGTCTTGTTTGCCATTGTATCCCCAGCAACTAACATTATGCCTGACACAGAGTGCGCCTACAATGAATATTTATTGAATAAAGTAATGGATGACTATGTCTCCTTTAAGTAAATCTTGTTTTTTTCACCTATTCTTAAAAAGACAGAAACACACACACACACACACAGAGTCACCTTGTATGAATTAAAATATTATGTGCTTATTATAGAAAATGTGAAAAATACATAAAAGCAATAGGAAAGAGTCTACCATCCATCTCACCACATAATTATGACTCCTGTTATCTCCTTCTATATATATATTATTTTCATTGTTGAAATCACACTATGTCTACAGGTTGTTCCTTTAATAGTAAAAGTTGTGGTTATTTAAAGTGCAGAGTTCCCTGGCATTAAGTGTATTCACATTGTTGTGCAGCCATCACCACCAGCCATCTTAGAACTTTTCCATCTTCCCAAACTGAAACTGTGTACCCATTAAACAATAATGTGCTATTCCCCCTTCCTACAGTTTATTTTTTTTATTTTTTGGCCATGCCTCGAGGCATATGGGATCTTAGTTCCCCGACCAGGGATTGAACCCGTGGCCCCTGCATTGGAATCTTAACCACTGAATCACCAGGGAAGTCCCTACAGTTTAGTTTTATTTGGGTTCATAGCATAGTGGAAATGGCTTTCTTCTGAATCCTTACTCAGTTCAAGCGAACATTCCCATTTATCTTCAAAAGGTTCTGAGGATTTCCTTGCAGATGCCATCCTTCCCAGAGTTCTTTGGTGCTGTCAGGTATTTCAGTCAATTCCATGTTGATAACATCCCTGAAGTCTCACTTTGTGCTACATCTCCTCATGCCAGGACCCACAATAGGTTCAGGGGCCCTTGAAAATATTTCAAGTTCTTTTAAGAGCCAAAGAAAATGAACTTTTAGGTCAAAGAGAGTGTTTTAATATATAATGTTAACATATTTGTCTTTACATGAATATCATCACAAAATATAAGTTAAAAAAATTTTTTATGGTGGAAGAGGTTCATGAAGGCAAAAGTGCCTAGGTAGTACTGTAAATGCTTTCATGTTACAAACAAAAAAAAATGGTGAGGAGGAATCACTGAAGTTTTTAACGCAAGACACTTATCCTTTGGTCAATTTCCACCTTTTAATTTCTCTTTCCTAAGCAAAAATAAAGAAATCTTACAGAAATTTTACATAGCACTATATATAGTTAAAGCAGGAGCACGCATTGAATTTTTAAATTTTAGGTCCTGTCTTCAGTTCCTAGGATGTCAAGAAATACTGGCAATTAGATAGTCCTCCTGGCATGATTTTCCAATTTGAAATAAACCCAAATGTAAACTAATTAACTGGGCCATTTTGAGAACACACAGCATTGGTTCCATGTGTTTTAAGAGCTTTCCAGAGAGCACGGAAGCCAGGATCACATATGTGAGGCTTCAGAAATACATGGCAAGTGTCCCTGTTACCTGGGTCTTCTGATTTTTTAGTTTTGTTCACTTAGATATTCATGACATCTTCATCTCTCTGAGAGAAGGAATTATAAATCATTCTAATTCCATTCTATAGCATTCTGTACCATTCTGAGTGCATAATAGGCACCTATCAAGAGCGTTTTGGGCTTGATGACATATGCATTTAGAATTGCTTGAATTGGAAGTGTCCTAGGTGGGGAGGAATTAGAATCTTACATCGTTCTAAGTCATTTGACTTAAATTTAAAAGGCAGGTTTTCCTTGGGGTGGAGGTGGGGCTTGGTTAGGGAGGGGAGGAGGACTCCCAATCATTTATGAACTTCTCTGGGAACATAAATTTTTGGAGACAATCTATTTTTCAAAGAAACAGAGTCATCTTTCCACTCTCTCACCTCTTTACCTCCATGAATCACAAAAGGTCATGAATTTTTTGAAAGTACTGAACATTATCCTGCTTGTCAAGTTGTAGTATAAGCTCTTGCCCGAGTCAGAGCTCCAAGTGTTCTCAGGTGCCTGGAAGAGCAGCCTTGCAATTAGGAAGATTCCGATTGAGCCGATGGCCCTGTTAGAGCAATATTTCTCCCTCCAGGGCCTGTACAGCTATTAAGAAATGGGTCCACCAAGAGAGAAGGGAGTAAATGTGTTTGACTGCATTGTCTTGGAAAAAAATAATTTCAATTTCTTGCTTGTCTTCATAACAGTTCTTCAAAGCTTCGCACTTTGGCCAGAGGTTTGTCTCCCGCATACCTGAGATTTGGTGGCACGAAGACGGACTTTCTCATTTTTGATCCCAAGAAGGAACCAACCTTTGAAGAGAGAAGTTACTGGCAATCTCAAGTCAACCAGGGTGAAACTTTAAAGATTAACCATATATCTGAGTTAACTTGAGTTAGTCGTGGGCATTCTCAGAGAAGAGCTATTGCTCATATCTAACAATTAATAAGAGATGAAGGGCTCCCAGTGGACCCGTGGAGGCACCTATACAAAAGGAGGAAGCGGTGGGCAGGTGTCCTCCTCCTGATGTTTTCATGAATGTGAGACATTGGGGCAGGGGGGATGGTGTGCTGGACACAACACTGGGGCAGGGGAGAGTTAATTGTGGTGTAAACAGCACAATGATTGTAGCTAAAAGGACAGAGCTGCCTAGAGGGGCCTGTGGGTAGAAATGTACCAAAACAGAGTATTTCCCGCTCAAGACACAGCACTGATCGAAACCCATTTATTCCAAAAAATGTGGATGAAAGGTGTAATAAGGGGACATGGAGATATGCTCTGCTTCTAAGGATGGATTTCAAGACTTGATTTGTTGGGCAGTGGTTCTCAAACTTTATTGACTAGACATAATCACCTGGGGTGAGTTTGAATATTTGGATTCTTGGGCTCCAACCTTAGGTTACAAGTTTAGCAAGATCCTCAGGTGATTCTGATATTGGAAGTCTGTGGGCTTCATCTGAGAAACACCCTGGGGCGCCATGAGGATTTGCCCTGTCTTTCATCAGTGCTATACAGACATCAAATGGAAGCTAAATCATTATCTTAACAGTTATTAAAAAAACCATATACATCATTGAATTACAATAATGAATTATGATATATATAAATGAACAATATTTTATTATTTTATATATTACATATTTCCTTCTGTTTATTTTCTGCAGTTAGGAAGTGTTTAGAACTGTTAATCAGTAACTGCGCCAATTGATAGAAGAGTAATTAGAAAAAATGAAAAAAGCAGGAGAGTTTTCTTAGTATAACACGTTGGAATATGTTTAGACCTGGCCCTTTCTCACCAGTCATATGCGTTCAAAAGGTCTCATAAATTTAGATAGGAAACTGTCCTTTGCTCATCAATTTTCTTCATCCTGTGGGGAGGGGGGAATCACTGGGGTTATCCAAGTGCTTCAGAAACATCCTTTGTGAGCACAGGGGTGGATGAGGCACCCGCTGTCAGAGAGCCAGAATGTGCAGCTTCCCAGAAAGGAAGTCACTGGGGGGTCAGCCAGCCCTGGCAGCCGCTCCTGGCAGCCCTGCTGCCTTGTGATAAAGAAGCACAGTCTGCCTGATAGGATAGTGGTGGATTTTCCAAGTACACATGTTGTGGTCTCAGGAGATTTGATGATACCAAATTTGAAGGAATAAAAGTCAACATTCCCTGTCCTACCATTTGGCAAGAGGAAATCACCACAAAGCAGATATAGTCCATGTAAAACAAATTTCTATGTATGTTGAAAGTGAACCTTAAGAGAACTGAACTATGTTTTTTTCTGGTGGGTTCTCTAGTAATTTCAGGTTTCTGAGGAGCCTTCTGAATTGTTAAATAACTTGAAGTTATGTCCAATGTATCTATGTCCAGTATATGTCCAGTGTTTCTTCAGAAACCTGCCCTTTGGCTGTTTTTTTGTGGTAATTGATTAGCCAGCAAATTTGACATGTATAGCAGAATATATCCTTCTCTGATGTTACACTTAACAACCAGAAACTCAATTATCCTGCTTTAGTCACATAAATAGCTAACTAACTAAGTGTATGGGATTTCAACCGTATCATTGTGAAAATAGATTCTCTAAATTATTTACTCCATTTGCAGATATTTGCGAATCTGGATCCGTCCCTTCTGATGTGGAGAGGAGGTTGAAGTTGGAATGGCCCTTCCAGGAGCAATTGCTACTCAGAGAACAGTATCAGAAAAAGTTCAAGAACAGTACCTACTCAAGTAAGAAATGAAAGGTACCCTGCAAGTGCCCCAGCCCCCAAAATACTTGGATGGCTTGAACTTGGGCTTGAATCTAATAAGCCCTATAGCAGTTGTGTAAAGCTGCATAATCCTCAAATGTTAGCAAGAGTTAATGGGCAATCTTCAACCCCAAGCTTCTGTTTTTTTCTTTTCTTTGCCTGACTTTGCCTACTAGCCACAGAGTGAAATATAGAATCATTCATTCACAAGCTAATAATGACCTTTACTGCTCTGAAGAACTAGGAAGTCAAGGAAGACATGGATATACTCCTTGTGTAAAAGTAAAATATAAAAGTGTGAAGAGTAAAATGTGAAACCATTCACACCTCATTGTCCATTCTGTTTCCTCTCCAAGAAGCAGCCACTGCCCTGCGAGTGATGTGTTGTGTATCACTGGCAGGGCAGCTTTCTCATTTTCTTTCCTCTGTGGGTTTGAAAACACAGGACTAGCTCAACTAACCAGGAATTTATTTCCATTCATGGAAACACTTTTCTGGTGTTTAAATGGGATGATGTCACGCAGGGCTTTAAAACAACTGAAACAAGCAATCCTTATCTATGAAATATATTTTTATCCAAAAGTTGATGTTTTATACCCAACTAAGGGATGATATTGCCCCAGATCTCAGCTAAGAAAATAACCTGCTTAGATACGCTACAACGGTCTTCTTTTGACTTTTGAAAAATAAATGATCTTGAAGTTAGTTTGGGTTAGTCAACATTTCTAAGAGTACATTATTGACAGTAAATTATTTCTTTGTAAGATTTTACTATACGCTACCTAGATTCCAGTGTGAACAATGGATTTTTTTATTTTCATATTTTTTATTTATAAGGTAAGGGAAAAAGTAACACATAAGAAATCAGAAAATAGGTTATATGCTAATAGAAAATGTGGTCCTCTAAATTATTTTTTGCATTTTAAAGCAGAGGGCAGGGGGGAGCTACGCTGACGGTTTAATAACATGATCTATGGTTGAACAGAATTTGGCAGGACAGGGCCTTCTCAGATCCCATTAAAGGGATGACAGAAGTCCCAGAGACCCACAGCAGGAAGGCCTTATTTGTAATTAATCATCTGATATAGGCCTGCTAGGAGAAGACCCTATGGTATTAGGTAATCTATAGCTTTTTACTTTTTTTCTTGGTCATCTTAAACATATGCCAATTTACCTTAAATTTTTCTTTAAAAATGTTTGCTACCTCACATGATCTTTTTGGAACCAAGATGGTAGGTTTTCAACATCTTTTTCCTGCCTTTGGGACTGGGGCCTTCATAGTTTCTGCACCAGGGGAAAGCCCTTCTTTTACTAACCATGTAGCTGGGTCAGTATAATTCCAGCCACCCTATTGGCAATGCTAAAATGTATAACAAATACAGATAGTTAACTTGTATTTGGAAATATTTGACTTCTGATTTGAAATTTTCTATTTTAATCTGCATGTATTAGAAACATAGAGATAGAAATCTATGGGACTTCCCTGGCGGTCCAGTGGTTAAGACTTCGCCTTCCAATGCGGCAGGTATGGGTTTGATCCCTGGTTGGGGAGCTAAGATTCCCACATGCCTCATGGCCAAAGAACCAAAACGTAAAACAGAAGCAATATTGTAACAAATTCAATAAAGACTTTAAAAGTGGTCCACATCAAAAAAATCTTAAAAAAAAGAAATCTACTGCATTTGGTCTGGGCACCAGCTCATTATAGGGATAAGTATCTAAGAAGCCAGTAGGTGTCTCTACACATGGTTCTGCATCCGTGGCTAAGGTTGGTAACGCCTGAGTAACATCGTATGATGTGGCATCCTACGATGGAAGAGATAGCAGAAGTCTCTTGTGTTAATTGCTTAATGGCCTGCACCTTTAAAACAGGTTTCCTAGAAGATATAGGTGAGTTTTCTAATTACAGGGCCCATTGGATGGTGTGTTTCACTTAAGTAGAAAATGACAAAAACATTTGTCATGAGAATATAGATTCACACTGTAAACCTGTCTGGGCAGGAAAAGGAAGCAATGTTACGGGTATAATTTTGAGTGTGACTACAAAAAGGAGGACTCCCTTATTAAAATAATAATATTTAATGAGCTAATTCTTTTTTCTCCTTCTTCTCCACCTTTCTTCCTCATCATCCCACTCCCACACTGGATGCTGGACACATTTATGTAAACAAAAATGGTATAATAGTCAGTGCCAATGTATAGTGTGTCATTTAGATTGTCTTCATTCCAGGGATCTTTCCACCCTTTCATACAGTAAGAGATAAGAGATTGGGTAATGACTGGGAATTGGATAATTATCTGTGAGTTTTCTTATTTTGAGGAAGGAATAGGCTGGGTGGGTTTTATTTTTAAGAGTGGATTTTAACTCAGTAATACACAGCCCTTATTCTAGGAGATGTTACTCTTACAGAGGGCATATAATAGATTTTCAAGCTACTTAAATTCAAAGTGTTTTTGGAAAAATGAGGAAATAGAGGAAGAGTAAGGAATGAGCTGAATAAATACTCAAAAATGCAAACATTCTATGTTTTTTGAAAATGCCATAATCCTTGTAGAAGGTCTAGGCAATAATAGTGCTTTATATCTGTAAGAGTTTTTTATGGCTTACAAAGGGTTTTCACATGTGCTATTTCAACTTGGTTTTGTGAGGTAGATGGATGATGGTACTAGTTCCAGGATTGTAGATCCGTAGCCAGGACTCATGCAGGTAAAGGGGTCACTCCTGATCATTCAGTCTATAAGTGGGATAGTGGGGCTGGGAACTCAGATCAATGATTCCTGATTTAGGACACTTGCTACAACATGATTAGCAGTATATGTCCAAAAGATAACTGTGTCTAAGACAGTCACAGGGCCTTTATTACAGGCTCTATTACTGTGGCACTGTCACCAAATAGCTATGTGATATTGGGCAAAGCACTTTATTTCTTTGGGTGTCAGTTTCCTCATAGAAAAATGAGGGTGGAGGTTTGGCGAGGACTCCCTAATCCCAAAGTCCTACGCTGTCCTCCACTGTGGCCCTAAGATCCCAGGAACAGGCTAGGACTCAGAGAGCTTTTCAGACCCCAATGTCTGTAACTCCTTAATGATAGGCAGCAGTTTTGTGGAAGTGGGTGACACAGCAAATATCAAAAACACCTAAAATAGCTTGCTAGTGTTGTTACCGCCCCTCAGCCGTTATGGGCAGTATTAAACCTAGGGTTTCACTGCTATGGTAATCCAAGTAGTTCAGGCTGAAGACTTAGAAACAAAGCCACTTTGAAGGAGAAAGGGTGTAAGTTTGCCAGATAGATAGAGATTTTTTTTTTTTAAACTAGGGAAGTGAATTTCTGTTTGATAACTCTAAATATACATTAAGATCACCAGATCTATTCAGATAATAACTGATTTAAACACTCAAAAATACATTGCTGCCACTCTCAAAAAGAGATTATAGGCTAGTTAATGGTTAAAAAGCTGAGTTCAAAATTTCCAAAGCTTTAATAACTCCTTAGTGACTCAGTAATTTTTTTCACAGCACATCTAGCCCAAAAGAAATACCTGAGAGTTTCAATTAAGCTGTTAGGTCCGAACAACCTAATAGTAACAGTTCTCATGATGTCCAACAGATGCTGATGCCTTCCCTTGCAAATTTAAAAGATCCTGCAGTGCCCCTGTGAGTAGGGTTGCCTGGTTAAATTTTCATTTCAAATAAACAATAATTTCTTTGCTGTATTTCTCAAATAATGCATATGACATACACTAAAAATGATTCATTATTTATCTGAAGTTCAAGTTTAGCTAGATGTCCTGTATTTTTATTTGCTAAACCGTACCAGTGAATTCACTCCCCGGAGTGCCTTGGCGCAGAGTTTGGAAACCACAGCCCTAGAGCCCTAGGCCAATTTTTTAATGTAAAATTCCATTTATTTTGAATTAATAAATTATATACATGAATTTTTCAAAAACTTTTAAAAAATGTAATCGAAGTTACCAAGTTATTTTGTGACTGAGTTTATGAGTGGAGATATTTAGATTATGAAGAGTGGGGTTTGTGTTGACTAATGAAAATCTGGCCTGTGCGTGTTGAGCCCTGAGCCGTACAATGCAGTTTCCCCAGTTCACCTGAGGTCACTTGAACAAAACCCAAGTGCCAGACCAAAGCCTCTGGTACCTTCCATAGGACTTGATTCAACAGCTGAAGCAAATAAAGCAATATATATATATATTTTTAATTTGCCAGTCCAATTTTGTTGACGCATTCATAATTATAAGCACTCATTGGGATTCCTTCCATTTAACAACAGAAATAGCAATTCATTATGAGGAGCAAATCTGGAGGCCTTCATCACTTCGGCACTCTGGTGCTGACCTAACCACGAAATGGCAACATTTTTCTTTTAGGAAGCTCAGTGGATATGCTGTATACTTTTGCCAGTTGCTCAGGACTGGACCTGATCTTTGGTCTAAATGCATTACTACGAACTGCAGATTTGCACTGGAACAGTTCCAATGCTCAGTTACTCCTGGACTACTGCTCTTCCAAGAGTTATAACATTTCTTGGGAACTAGGCAATGGTAAGTGCTCCCCTGCCCCCGCCCGGGGAACATTTCAATAATAAGGAGATTCCCCTTTGCCATTATTTGTTCCTATTTATGACCTTATTATTATTATTATTTTTTTTTTTTTTTTTTTAATGAGGATCTTGAATCAGATGCGTATGTTTGATTGATTGATTGATTGATTGATTTTGGCTGTGTTGGGTCTTCGTTTCTGTGCGAGGGCTTTCTCCAGTTGTGGCAAGCGGGGGCCACTCTTCATCGCGATGCGCGGGCCTCTCAACGTCGCGGCCTCTCTCGTTGCGGAGCACAGGCTCCAGACGCGCAGGCTCAGCAGTTGTGGCTCACGGGCCCAGCCGCTCTGCGGCATGTGGGATCTTCCCAGGCCAGGGCTCGAACCCGTGTCCCCTGCATTAGCAGGCAGATTCTCAACCACTGCGCCACCAGGGAAGCCCTGACCTTATTTTTAATAATAGCAAATATGTTTTTTGCCTTGGAATATTTGTGTAAGTGCTCAATCGTGTGAGTTTGGAATTACTTGTGGCAGAAAACTCCTTATGTATCCCAGAACCTATCGTTAATCCCAGTTTACATTACATTTGAGCGCTTCCACAGCTCCCTGGTTCCCTTGAGATCTTCAGGGTCACTTAGACCTCTTATGCTTGGCAGGTTGGACTCAAGCAGTTTGCTTTTACCTTTCCATTCCTTCCTCTGTTCTCAACTTGTCAATCTCAGCAACCCCATGCCAACACTCATAATGGGTTCAAGCTAGAAGTTCCGGTACAGAGTCTTACCTGGGTCAAGCTCTTGATTGTCTCCTTTGTCACTCTTTTATTGTAAGGAACTTATAAATTGTAACTAAAGTGCTAGTGATTAGCCGCATTCATTCAAACATATTTACAATGCTTTGTTCACACATCAGCCGATGGAACTGAAGATAAAATGGGAAGTGAGATGTAGTAATATCATGAGCACATATTATATTCCAGGCACTGTTCTGAGCATTTAATAAGTATTAGCTTATTTTATCTTTATAATTGCCCCGAGGTGAACACAATTATGGCATTCCTTTCATAGATGACAAAAGAGGCACAAAAAGGTTAGCTAAATAGCTGTGTGATGCCGGGCAATTATCAGTGAGAGGAATCTTACAGGAGTTAGGATTTAAACCCAGGCAGTCTGGCTCTAGTAGGAGGTCCCTGCTCTCTTGAGACTTCTGTTCTAGAGGTAGGGAGGCAGACCGACCAGAAAGCAAGCAAAGAAGTGATGCATGTCTATAGTGGTATGTATTATGATAAAGTCTAGCAGCAGATTTTGGGATTGGGTTGCTGACGATAACTGGCAAGTTGAAGCACTGAAAACAGAATAAAAGGAAGGGTCGGGGCTTCCCTGGTGGCGCAGTGGTTGAGAGTCCACCTGCCAATGCAGGGAACACGGGTTCGAGCCCCGGTCTGGGAAGATCCCACATGCTGCGGAGCAACTAAGCCCGTGAGCCACAGCTGCTGAGCCTGCGCGTCTGGAGCCTGTGCTCCGCAACAAGAGAGGCCGCGATAGTGAGAGGCCCGCGCACCGCGATGAAGAGTGGCCCCCACTCACCACAACTAGAGAAAGCCCTCGCACAGAAACGAAGACCCAGCACAGCCAAAAATAAATAAATAAATAAAGTAGCTATTAATTAAAAAAAAAAAAAGATCCCACGTGCCGCAACTAAGACCCAATGTAGCCAAAAGATAATACATAAATAAATAAAATAAATTTAAAAAAAAAAGGAAGGGTCAAGGCAACCATATCTTAGTTAGATGCTGAACAACTTTACTGCAGCAACTATGTGAATAATAGGTCGTCTGAACCCATCCTTACCCATCTCTGTACATCTCACCTTCCCTACTTTTCTGCCCTACCCATCCCCATCTCCTTCTGCTCTTCAGAGTAAGATAAAAAGAGTGTCATCATGTGCCCCTCTTCCTCGGGCCGCATTTTTTTTTTTAATTTTATTTATTTATTTATGGCTGTGTTGGGTCTTCGTTTCTGTGCGAGGGCTTTCTCCAGTTGTGGCAAGTGGGGGCCACTCTTCATCGCGGTGCGCGGGCCTCTCACTATCGCGGCCTCTCCTGTTGCGGAGCACAGGCTCCAGACGCGCAGGCTCAGCAGCTGTGGCTCACGGGCTTAAGTTGCTCCGCGGCATGTGGGATCTTCCCAGACCGGGGCTCGAACCCGTGTCCCCTGCATTGGCAGGCAGATTCTCAAACACGGCGCCATCAGGGAAGCCCTCGGGCCGCATTTTGCAAAGGGAAGGTCTGGTTTCCGGGGTGAAGGAGAAGAGTAAGGTAATTTGGGAAGTAGATTGGACACTTTCCATGCCTCCCTCCCCTCCCTTCAGCTTTGCAACTTCCAGACTCACATGCACATATAATTTGCACTTATAATTCTCAGTAAGACTTTTTAAAAAAATAAATTTATTTATTTTATTTATTTACTTTTGGCTGTGTTAGGTCTTCGTTGCTCTGCGCGGGCTTTCTCTAGTTGCGGCGAGCAGGGGCTACTCTTCTTTGCGGTGCGCGGGCTTCTCGTTGCGGTGGCTTCTTGTGTTGCGGAGCGCGGGCTCTAGGCGTGCAGGCTTCAGTAGTTGTGGCTCGCGGGCTCTAGAGCACAGGCTCAGTAGTTGTGGCGCACGGGCTTAGTTGATCCGCGGCATGTAGGATCTTCCTGGACCAGGGCTCAAACCCGTGTCACTGCATTGGCAGGTGGATTCTTAACCACTGCGCCACTAGGGAAGCCCCTCAGGAAGACTTTTAATTACATTGTAGAAATAGGTTTTTAAATGTCTTCTCCCACACAATCTTTTTTTAAAAGTAAATTAGGTTATTAAATACTGAATACAGACTATTTCCTGAATATCCACTAGTTTAATATCCCAATTATTAATCTCCAACTGTTGTATTACCCCCAATACTTCAGTTATATAACTTATATTTTTATTTTCCTGGAATATCTTCTTTATAACTAGAGATTTTACTTTCCTTGACTTTGGATTCTAAGTTTTTATAATATGAAAAATGCTTTGTTGCTTTTATATGCTGCTTTTATGTTTGCTTTTAAATAAAAAATTTTCTAGGTAAGCAATTATTTTGCGAATTGCTGTCTTTCAGAACCTAACAGTTTCCGGAAGAAGGCTGGTATTTTCATCGATGGGTTGCAGTTAGGAGAAGATTTTATGGAGTTGCATAAACTTCTACGAAAATCTGCTTTCAAAAATGCAAAACTCTATGGTCCTGATGTTGGCCAGCCTCGAGGAAAGACTGTTAAGATGCTGAAGAGGTAAGAGCTAGAGGAAGCAGAACCACTTTTCTTAAATATAATATTTTTCTTTGGTGGAGACTCTTCAATAAACCACCTGTTATTAAACAATTTGTTGCCTGACTAGAAGGTTTACCAAAAGAGGAAACATTGACTGGCTCAGAATACCAAAGATTTTGGGGCAAATGGCATCTGTGATAAAATTTGTATCAGAATTAGGAAGTTTGTGTTGCTTTATCCTAAAGTAGTAACCAGCTCATTTCTAGGGAAAACAACTCTTGTGCATTTATTGTTCATATAAGGATTAAGTGATAACATAATAGATTTTTTTTTCTAGTTTCCTGAAGGCTGGGGGAGAAGTGATTGATTCAGTTACATGGCATCAGTAAGTATGTCTCCTACTGTTAATACTGAGAAAGTAAAGCTAGCTTTACTTATTACCTAGTTTTCAAAAAATTGTTTTCATTTAATTACTAATTGACTTTATAGTTCCCGATAAGAAACTGTCTCAAGCAGCATTGTACTAGGATCTTAATATTAATAAAACAAAAATTTAAACTTGTTTTAAGTAACGTGGTAGTTTCTACAAGATCAAGGCACACTATCGTTTAAGTCATGGAATAGATGTAGCTAATAGTAGCTAAAACTAATATGCTTGCCAAAGAATGGGTAACCCACAAATACCTGCATTTGTGACTATGTTTTCTCAAGACAGAATAAGTGGTCCCCTTTCATCTTGTTCTCTCCTTAGTAGAACTTCTGCTTTTTTTTTTTTTTTTTTTTTTTTTTAAATAGCACAGGGGTGGGAAGAAGTAGGAAGGAGGACAAGGGCGGCCAATTAACTTAAAAGCAGAAAGTAAAGTTTGTTACTTTTTCCTGAATATTTTGTGACTAATTTAGCTACTACTTGAATGGGCGAATTGCTACCAAAGAAGATTTTCTAAACCCTGATGTATTGGACACTTTTATTTCATCTGTGCAAGAAATTTTCCAGGTAATAGTCTTTTTTTTCTTTTTAATGTAAAACCAGAGTCCTTATTTTGTAGTCTAGCTAGTCCTAAATTCTACAGGTATATAAATTTATATGTTTTTCCAATTTTAGAGAGCAGGCACTAGATCTTATTCACCTTCAGTTCCCCTTAGTATTGGGTCTTACCCATGTATGTTGATTAGAAATTAAAAATACTTCCAATAGCCTTTCAGTAGAATGAACTCTCATAGTCCATAAGAAAAGAATGGGATTATTTACATTCCTTCCACACCTAGTATTCCAATAAAAGTTAATTGCCCAAGACCTAAATGACCGTGAAAATATTTTGTAACTATATTGAACGGATGGATCTGGGAATGCAAGGTTTTGAATATTGAATAATCTTCAGCACCATATTTGGTCAGCTTGTTTGCAATTACCGTGGAGACTTTCCTGTTCCATACATAGGCTGTTGAGGAGACCAGACCCCACAAGAAGGTTTGGTTAGGAGAGACCAGCTCTGCGTATGGGGGTGGAGCGCCCTTGCTGTCCAACGCCTTTGCTGCTGGCTTTATGTGAGTGAACTTGCACTTGTCTCAGGGACCAGATAGCATTCTCCTGTTCTTCTATTCAATTGAAATAACTCGTCAGACAAAAATCTGGTCAAAGACAGTTTCTGTGGCTGAGCTCCAAAGTTTGTGCCAGATTTTGCAAGAAAATGATTTACTAAAGTTGGTTGGACATCTTTAACATGTGCCCAAATTAATCATTGTATGAATGAGCTGCTTTAGAAGTTTTGTTCCTTAATTATGGCCCATAAATATGTCAAGCATTCCTTTCTCTAAAGAAATACATTGTAAAAGAGTGCATCAAGAGCCTCGACTCTGAGAAGGATTCTGAGTACATATAACTCTACTCATAGATTCCCAAGAAGTTTAGAGCCTGGAAGTATGAGGTCACACCCGAGGGGCTACCAATGAATTTAAAGATTTACTAAATCACCCCCTTATCCAAGCACCACAAACTTGATTGCTTTAAAACCAGCTGGTTTACTTACATTTCATAACTCGGTTAACACTCTTAGTCTATAGTTCTGCATGCTCATATTGAGCTTTATTCTCTTTCCTCTCCTACCCTCATTCTTATAAGCCCCGACTAGAGCACACATCCCTTATGCTTGTGGAGGCATGAGGAGTAGAGGAAAGAAAGGAGATGTGTGTTTTGCCACTGACTGAACACGGGGGGAGGAAGTATCCATAAAAGCTTAGGGGCGATTCTACTTATTTCGCATTTTAGTACTGCTGACCACCAGCAATCCTTTCTTCAGACCTCACATGGAAATGCGGGTGGGGAGGCGGCAGGTGGAGGTGGGAAGGGCAGGTGTGGATCCCACACAGGACAGAGAATAATTGTCTATAAGGGTGGGCGTTTGTCTACTCCGCTTTGTAGATGTTGTCCTACCCTGATAGGGACTCTTATAGCATATTAATAGTCTTCTAGGATTTGTTATCATGCAGAAGTGTGAGAACACGTGAAGTGAAGGATAGTCTCTATTTCATCTGAATGACTTATTGATAATTAATACTACTTTTCTGGCTTCCTGTCAGTTCCTCCCACACGGAGGAATAAATCAGAATAGTGTATAGTTAAAACTGTGTTATTTTGTTTGCCAAACTTGAAGGAAGCTTGGCCTCACTCTGTTCCAGGTGGCTGGATAAATTGGGCCTGTCGGCCAGAATGGGCATAGAAGTGGTGATGAGGCAAGTGTTCTTCGGAGCTGGAAACTACCACTTAGTGGATGAAAATTTTGAACCTTTGCCTGTAAGTGACCATTATTTTCCTATTATCGTGAGTAGGTTAGAGTATACTAAGGGCTCCCTGTATTAACCTTTTATAAATAGTCAATTCTCTCAATAAATTCAGTGCTCTCAATAAGTAGCCAAACCATGGAAAGATGAATTAGAAGAAACCTTAGAGATCACTCATTCTAACTTTTTTGTGTCTCAAGAAATTGAGACCCAGAAATAACGTTTTTAATGTGGGTTATTTAGGGCATGGTGTGGGATTTTTAAAAAAAGGAGTAATTTGAAATTTTATGACTTCAATTTTATAAGGTAAACTTGAATCAAATGTTTTGCCAAGTAAATCAAATTTAAAATTGCCTGTAGTATCCAAAGTTTCAAAAATTTTTGTCATGAAATCATAATTTATTTAACTTTAAGATAAGCTAGTACCATGTATTTGTTCAAAAATATCACCATATGATTAGCTATTTTGTTAATAATCTTCAAGATATTTATGAGTAAAATCTCATTTCCACCCTACCTCCAACTACATCTGGTACTAAATCAGGAAATATAGCCTTTCTATTTAAAAAGCCACCTGGAAGATATATATATCTAAAAATTGGCATAGCATAGATATAGCCTGAGAAGTATGACCTTGATTTTTAGAGTCTAAAATAGCATTTGAGAATATCTATTTTCTAAGAATAATTCCTAAGGGAATTGCTTGAACATTGTAGGAAAGCTAAGAAAGTCTGCAAAAAGCACATGCCAAAATATAAGCTAGGCTTTTGTGGTTTGTAGATAGATTTCCCCCCAAAATTGCCTTTAGTCTATAGTGGTCCAAGCTCATGGAGCACACTGTACATAACTTAAAAAAAAAATTTAGCAAAATGTCTTTGCACAAAATGGAATCTATCTTCCCCAAGTATATTATGAGTCATTTATAAAATGAGTTAAACCAAATGTGATCATTTCATTAGACAAATATCCAAAATCTACTACTGGCCCCTTCTTAAATGGACCTTGAACAAGGAAGAGAAATAAATAGTTTTTCACAATTTGCTTTGAGTGCAATGCCTAGAAATTAGCCAGCTTATCCTGTCACTCTTGGTAAATAGTACCAGCTATTTATGATGTTATCTAAAGCTTCTCAGCCAAACATAAACTTTTGGCTTAAGAATTCTTTGTATATGTGCTAAATATACTTCTTCCTCAAGGTTCACAAGTCAGCTAGAAAAACTTGCAAGAGTAAATGTTACCTTTGACATCTGCAGAATACCAGGGAATTCGCAAAACAGTCCTGGAAGGTGGCAAGGAAGGTATCTTGGATCCATTTTTCAAATGAGGAAGTTCAAATTGAGATGAGCTTGTGTGATTTGCTGGAGGTCACACAGCTGTCTCATTGTTACTCTAAAGAATCCTGTACAAATCCTGGCTCTGAGCCTGCTTGCTTTCTACCCCCAAGTCGTGGAACCGTGCTACGTCTCCTTTGAAAACATTTAATTGATTCTCTTCTTGTCTCCAGTGAAAATTTTGAAGTTAAGCAGAAAAACAAAAGCTGTTTGCCTGTTGAGTCTACCTTACCCAAGCTCAAGAAGGAAGGGTTGGGGTATATATATATTGAGTGGATTTAAAAAAAAAAAAACTTTTTATTATGAAAAATTTCAAAGTAGAGAGAAAAGTATATGAAGCCCTAATGTTGTTTAATCTATAATCGTACCCACTCTTTACCTCCCACCTACTGGATTACTTCTAAGCAAATCTCAGGTATACCACTTTATCCATAAGTATTTCAGTATGTATCTCCTTTGTAAAAACATAACAAAATATAATTATCATACTTTAAAATATGAACAATAATTTCTCAATATCATTAAATATTTAGTCAGTGTTTCACATTTTCCTTATTGTCACAAATGTTTTTTTTTTGTTTCTTATTAGTCATCCAATTTTTTTTTTTTTTTTAATTTATTTTGGCTGTGTTGGGTCTTCGTTTCCGTGCGAGGGCTTTCGCTAGTTGTGGCAAGCGGGGGCCACTCTTCATCGCCGTAGTCATCCATTTTATACACAGCAATGTATACATGTCAATCCCACTCTCCCAATTCATCACACCACACCTCACCCTCCAGTCACAAATGTTTTTAATTGTTGGTTTATTCACATCAGAATCCAAACAAGGTCCATATATTGTATTTATTATATCTCTTAGGTCTGTTAATCTTTAAGTTCTCTCTCCCTCTCTTTTTTTTGTCCCTTGGAATTTATTAGAGAAACCAGGTAATGTTATATAGTGTTTCCCACATTCTGGATTTTGCTAAATTTATTTCTGTGGTATCATTTAGCATGTTCCTCTGTCCCCTGTATTTCCTGTAAACTGGTAGTTAGACCCAGAGGCTTGATTTTTGTGGGGTTTTTTGTTTTGCAAGAATTCTTCATAGGTGATATTGTGTGCTTCCATCAAGAGACACATCATGTCTGATTGTCTCTTTTTTTGACCTTGATAGCTAGTGATGGTCATTGCCTAATGCACTGCTTTATTGGGCAGGGGTTGGGGGTTTACAAGGTTTCAGAGGAAATTGTTTTAGTCTCTTAAACAGAAGTTTTATTTTTAAAACTTGGCTTTGTGTGTGTATGTGTATGTGTGTGTGTGTGTGTGTGTGTGTGTGTGAGTGTGTGTATGTGTCTATATCTAAAAGTTTTGCTTTGAGCTTTGAATTCTTGGATGATTGACAACAAAGAATATTTAAACTGTCTCTGAGCAATGAGTTGAATCCTTGAGATTTATCTCCTAGCACGCATAGCCCTCTGAATTGTGGAAGTGTAGTCCTCCATTGATAAAAAGCAGCAAACAAGATATTGCCCTCAGATTCGTGGTGGTAATGCAGACCAAAAGATGAATCCTTTTAAAATAGCTCTAGGATAACAGTCACACTCTTTGTAGGATAACTATTTGCTTGACACTGTTTTTGTTAAAGAGTAAGTAAAGATCTGTTTTTGTCCCTCCCCTCCCCAATCACTACAACTAGGATTATTGGCTCTCTCTTCTGTTCAAGAAACTGGTGGGCACCAACGTGTTAATGGCAAGTGTGAAAGGTCCAGACAGAAACAAACTTCGAGTATACCTTCATTGCACAAACATCAACCAGTAAGTGTGTAAGACACCCTTTACCAATCAACGAGTTTTAATTACTAAGCACACAACTTCCTACTCTAACACCTTGTTGTCTTCTATCTATACAGTGGGTCTAAGGTGTGTCATTGTTCTTTATTTCTTTTCATTCTCATGGTGATATGGTGCCAGAGTCTAGCTAAAAAAAAAAAAAAAAAAATACGTTAAACATAGGCATTTGCAGTCCAGCAAAGATTTGTACAATGATTTAATTATCACAATCCATAATGAAAATATATCCTGAATTTAAATAAATAATGATACAAATGAAACACATAAAACTAATTTTGTATGACTGATTAATCAATTGAATGACTATGAATGAATAAAATATGAATATGAACTCATATGAATGAATAATTACATGAATATACTTATCCCTTTGTGTCATATCTGATTAATAAAGAAGAAGAATTAAAATGAGACCAATAACAACAATAACACTCATGTTTTCAAAAGTTTCAACCCAGTTTCTGGAGTTGAGAGGCCATAGAGATTTTTGTAGTCCAGTACTCTGGCCTTAGGTAGGAAAAATGTTCCTAAATCTGAGATTTTTCTCTTTTTAGTTTCAGTCTGTCTTTCCTAATAGAATAATATTAAAATGCTAATTCTAGCTACAAAAGCTACACACTGTTTCCAGTTTCAGTGAGTGGGAACTCTGTTTCTGGTGAGTGGGCCCCATTAGGAATAAGTGGGGGAATGGTTTAGGTGGAAAAATTCTGAAAAGTGTCAGTAGATTTAATTTTCTTATTTGTTTCAGTCTTTTCATAAGGTTAGGAAAAGCCTGGGTTTATATGCTTTATATTAGGAATTCACATGAACCCTGAAAATTTCCATTTTACCATTTAACTTTCCTATGTTTGAACATATATGGGCTGACTGGCTTCCTCACAACGCAGCCTAGCAAAGCAGCAAGGATCTCAAAGTGCTAAAGCCCAGAAAATGGCAGTGTGAAGAGCAATATTTTTATCATGTTTTCAAAATAGGACCACATCAGGAGTCTAATATTATCATAAATGGAAGGATACAAAGAGGGCCCATCATCACTATAGATACTAATACTTAGTATTATCCATGACTGTATTTTGAATCAACTATTCAATTGCTTAAATTAGATAACTATTTTTATTGAGTTAATCTATTTGCTTTTAGCCCAAGGTATAAAGAAGGAGATTTAACGCTGTACGCCTTGAACCTCCATAATGTCCCGAAGCGCTTGCAGTTACCACAACACTTATTTGACAAGCAAGTGGACAAATACCTCATAAAACCTTCAGGACCCAATGGCTTATTTTCCAAGTGAGTCATTTTCTTGGTTCCTTTCCAACTTTCACCAAAAGTGAATTTTATTGGCGTTTGTCAGAATACCATGTGTTGATAGGGAGCAAAAAAAGAAAAAAAAAGTCAACTATTTCAAGTTCTGACAATTCTTAATATTCAGGAAGTTATATATGAATACATACTAATACAAGGGTGATTCATTCAGAGAGTCCAAAGCGGAAGGATGGGACCACAAACTAGCAGTTATCTTAGGGAAATGTTTTCATTTCAGAGCAACTTGATGTATCAAGATCCACTCAATGCATTTAGATTATTTGCTCCAAAAAGACATAATTCTTGGTAACACTGTCACTAAAACAAAAATACCTATGTGTCATTGCTATATAAAGGCATAGGAGTTGGTGTAAAATATTATATGGCACGAGCTGGGTGTGAGTCTCTTATGGTATCAGAGTAGTTTTTTTATTGGTTAGAGTAAGAAAAAAGTGGTCAGAAATGTGCCTTTTAGGTGAATTATTTAAAGTTGGTTCTAATACATTTTAGTTATAAAAACCTATCATTGAATATGTCTTACAAAAGCCTGTAATCCAACAGAATACCCAAGAATGACCGTAAGCCTTGAAGAGTTAGGCACACAAACGTTGTAAGATTTCTGTCTAATATGTATTGGAAGGAGACTTCCCAAGTGGTCCAGTGGTTAAGACTCTGTGCTCCCAAATCAGGGGGTACGGGTTCAATCCCTAGTCAGGGAACTAAAAATCCCACAAGCTGTGCGGTGCAGCCAAAAAAATTAATTAATTAAAATAAAAATTCATTGTGTGTTGGAAGGGGCTCTTTCCATCATGTCTATTCTCACACTAAAGCATAAAAAATTGAGATTACAAAATTCTTACTACCTCCTCCCATCTTTGCAAATGCTCTATGAGTGATGTTTTCAGTGACAGCATCAGAACCTGAAAAAGTACCATAAACATGCTTTCTCCAAAGTCCTAATCCCCATAGACAAGCATTATTAACACTGGGCACCATTACTTTATTTTTTCCCTATCCTTTATTTTACTATAACTGTAATCATACAACCTCTAATAGGAAAAAGTGAAGGGGAACCCACAAGTTTCCCAGAGTATCTTTCCATATATAGCCTTTGTAGACTTCTAAATGGGCTGCATGTTTTATAAAATGCCATCGTTTACTTATTTTCCTACTGTTTAAACCTTTTTTTCCCCCCCCTATTGTAAATAATGCATATTTGGATAACAGACACTTTTCTCTATTTGGGTTTTGACCCTTTTTGAAGTGGCTATTTTTAGCATATTTCTGTCTGAGGCTGATAAGAGAAAAGCTTTTCTGAAGTAGTTGAATAATAGTTGTAGAATTAGAAGTGTCTTAAGAGATCATTTTAGATGGGTATCTGAGGCCATTCAGCTCTGTTTGATTCCTCCTCTGTTGGATCTCACAGCCTCTGCTGGCGACTGCTCTCTGTGGCAAGGATAAAGTGAACCTCTAAGGCTTTCACCTGCTGCTCTTAGTTCTATTCTCTAGAACAGAGGATGGAAACTATACCTCATGCCTGTGGACAAGTGGGTTTAAAGGATTTTTTTTTTCTCTTTTTCTGGGGAGGTTGGCATACGTTCTGTGTTAATTTTTATTTTTAATTAGTTGTCAATGTTGTAAAAATTAACAACTACTAAAGTATCTGGATTTCTAGCTTTTCTTTGAAAATGGGTGCTCTGGCAGCTCTGGGATGTTTTCCCAATTCGATGGAGTTGAACCGGGGTTGTTTCCTTTAGACAGGTCATTCAGCTTTCTGTTCTCCTTAGTCCCTACGTGACCCTGCTGTCTCAGGCCTGTCCTACTGCACTGGCACACGTAACTTCCTTGGCCCTTGAGGACATTTGAGTTTGCTACTGTTAATCTGGAACAATGCTGAATGCCTCCTTTTCTCCAGAATAACTCTCAAGTATTTGAAGGACAATTGGACTGTCTTCTCTCCAGGCTGAAATGCCCAGTTTCTTCAATGATTCTTCTCTTTGCTATATTTATCAGACCCTGTTGCATTCTGATCACATGTTTCATGCTTTATACTTGGAAAATTGGTGAAATTGTGCATAATGTTTTATTACCCTAAGTTCTCTTCGATGAGTATATATTACTTATATTTTTCTCTCTTTAAAATGTTGCAAAAGCATCGCAGATAAGTTTGATGAGTGCACAGTCTGCCCACTTGCTCACGCTAATGACCTCAGAGGGTTAAATAATAATCACCTTTAAAAAATTATTTTTTACTTGAATAACTTGTATAGTGCCAATAGAAGGTCCTGCATAGTAAGTTTTTAATAAATATTTGAAGTGAATATATGTTAACATAAAAACAGTATTTTATAGTTATCTCACATAAATTTTGCCCAGCATCGCCAATTTTGCCAAATCTGTTGCTTGCTAATTCCTTCTAGCTCTATTTATCTGAAACGTGACAAGGATGTCTTCTATTTCTTGTCATCGTGTTACTGACTTAAAAATATAAAACAAGATACTACCCTCAAAAAAAACCCTACCCTCATTTGCCAGCCTGATGAGGAAATATTCTGCATGCTTTAAGCTTACACTCAGTATATTGATAGCATCCTTTAGCTATATTTATAGGTGATTAAACAGTATAGCCAGATGGTTTATCTTGCCCATGTTTCATCATCTTAACCCAGAGCAGTATTAACTTACAATGATCAGACTTACCTTTAAACTCTGTGGCCTCTCCTAAAGCATTTCTGAAACTTTTTTGTGTACCCTTGTAATGGTCTTCAATTTCATGCAGGAGAGGTCTTACTACCACCATTTAGAGATGTTTTCAAGGCCTGTTTTTGTCTGTGGTTTCCTGATGATGGTCATGGCGTTTCCTCCCACACCCCATCCAGGAACTGCTGTGATATAGGTGCTAAGACAAAGCTTGGGTGCATGTGGGCTGAGTGTAACAGCTATGCAGGCTTATTAGCCTCCAGCAGTCATGGTTATCTTATTACATCTTTAGGCACAGAGCCCAGAGCTGGGCATTTAACCAAGGTTAAATGGAAATCAGTTTTTCTGCTGACTGATACTTAGGATAGAGTGTGAGAGATCTTTAAAAATGAAAACTTTATAATAATGTTAAATTGGAAACAATCAAATGTCTAACATTAGACAATTAAGTAAATAAACTAATATGCTCATACAACTGAATCTTGTGCAGCCATTAAAATGATGTAGTGGATGAATGTTTAATGGTGTGAACAAATGTTAGGATGTGTTACAGGAAAAAGAATCAAGTTTTAAGAGACTATATACTGTATGCTCATTTTTGTCTAAATGAAAACATCTATGTACATACATACATAGAAAAGAGATGAAGAAATATACATCAAAATCTTAAAAATGGTTATGATGAGTTAACAGGTTGCTTTTGTTATATTTATTTATCTGAATAATAATGATGATGATAGATAATACTTTTACAGTGCTTACTGTATAGAAGGTACTGTTACATGTATTATATACATGACATAGATAAACTCTGACAGTAATCTAAATTTTCAACAATAAAAAACTTTTTTTCATATATAAAAATTTCATAATATAAAAAGCAATTAAGAAAAAGATAATAGACATAAAAGCATCATTTGGAATTATGGAAGTAACTATCAGCAGAACTAAAAGCAGACTAAAGCTTTTCTTCATAAGCTCTTGTTTATATGAGATTTATTGCTGTAAGCATGTATTAATTTCATTTAAATAATAATAAATATGCATAAGAAATAACACTTGTCCTTAACTTTTTTTCCATTTTTGGACTCAGTTTTGATTTTAAATTCCGACAGTGAGATGCAAAGAAAACATATTTTTTTTGGAATCTGTGGTTTAGCTAAACAAAATCCTTTTTGCTTCACCACAGCAATATACATTCTACCAAAATAGCTTAACAATTTAAGAACATGAATGCATACCTCCTGGGAAAAGGGGAGTAAGAGGGTTTATGGACATAGGTACAAGTGGGAAATTGTCATTTTGTATGTTAAATTCATGAAATTCACATTCCATTCTATATATTTGCTTTATACAAAAATGTTTTCAATTTCTTACCATCCAAAAAAATGCTGCAGATCCAGAAGTATGTCATCTTCGTTCTTTTTATAACTCCATCATCTTGCCTGGTATGGATTACATGTGTTCCATTTTCTGTAAAGGGCCAGATAGTAAATATTTGGGGCTTTGCAGGCCATATGGTTTCTGTCACAACTGCTCAACTCTACCAGTGCAGCTTCAAGACCATCTAGGTCAAATACCTAACTGACATAGTGTTCAAATACAAATTACATAACAGAAACTGCCACAGAAAAATTTTTTGGTCTTAAAAAGATCTCACGACTTTTATAGAGTAGGTGGAAGACACATAACTTGGCTAACTTGGACGTATCTTTCCCCTTTGCAGATCTGTCCAGCTCAATGGTCAAACTCTGAAGATGGTGGATGACCAAACCTTGCCAGCTTTGACAGAAAAACCTCTCCGTCCAGGAAGTTCACTGGGCCTGCCAGCTCTCTCATATGGATTTTTTGTGATAAGAAATGCCAAAGTTGCTGCTTGCATCTGAAAATGAAAGACATATACTAGCCCAGAGACTGAATTTTCCAAGTGCATTGATAAGAGGAAAGCAAAACTCAGGCTGTAGGAAGGCGAGCAGATGCATTACAGATCAACTGGTGACTGCTTTAGGGCCACTGGGACACTCTCAGTGCTAGATTAGCACAGTATTTTGTTCTAAGTAGACCACTGTTAATAGTAATACCTAGTTCCAAACACTATGTTTGTATTCTGCATGTACTATTTTTATTTAAGATTATTAAAAATGTATATAAGTACTCCCAATACAGCCAGGGGGCAAGTAAGTGAAGGATATATTATTAGTTTTAAGAAAGTGTTTAGTTGTTTTTATTCTAAAAAAAAAAAACCAGTTATTAGAAGATTGTCAGATTCTTTCCTCCATATGCTTTCCTCCCATAGGGCTGCTGTCAGAAAAAGTTTACTACCACAGCCTTCAAATCATCTATAAAAGAGAGACAATCTCTTTGCAGCTTAACAGAGAGCTAAATTCAGCTGCAGCTTCACTTTCCTCTGTTCTGTTTGTCTCTGTCAGCAATACTGTGTGAGAGGACAGATGGTTAGATGTGATAGCACAAAAAAAAAAAAAAAAAAAAAAAACGATTAATGGCAATTTGGAGGGAAGGGATTATGTAAACTTCAAATGAAATAAAAAATGACTGTAAGTGAAATTGATTTACCAAGAGGAGAAAATTTAATTCTATACATTGTAACCATCTGTTAATGTTTACCTTTAATCTACCTTAAATTCTTGTTTTAGTTGGCTGCAAGTAACAGAAAACCCTGATTCCAGTGGCTTAAACCACCACACATTTATAATCCCACATAACAAGAAGTTCAAGTAGGGTGGGCTCCACTGCTCAGTATGTCATCAAGGAATCAGTTTCATTCCGTCTCTCTGCTCTGTCACCTTTAGTATTGCCTTCATTCTCAAGCTGGTTTCACGATGGCTGTAGCTATCCCATGGGCCCATTCAGACCTGGCAGCAGCCAGAGAAAGAAGACGAGCAATTTTTTCTGTCTCCTTCATAGACTTTTGAAGTATTGCCTTTCTCAGAGGTTCTCTCAGCAAAACTCTCCTCATGTCTCCTCATGTCATGGTCGCATGGCCATTCTCCCCAGTCACGGCCACCATCAATGAGATTCCTCCAATTGTCTCCTAATAATCTTTTGGAATGGAGACGGTGTTGGGAAGTCTATAACACTGACCACTACTGTTCTGTGCTTTTATCAGTAACAGAATGTATTATTTTCTCCTGTGTCTTAATTCTTAGAAATATAATTCTCCTTATATTTATGCCTGCTATGAATATTGTCTCAATTAAGTACATTTATAAGGAACTAAAGCTGAAATTTAAAGTTTGGATGCTTTAATACCCTTAAATTTTATATGTAAGTGATTTTTATATTTTCACATTTGAAATAAAGTAACTTTTATAACCTCAATATTGCACGATTATTCTTTCTTTTTTTAAAATTTATTTACTTATTTTTGGCTGTGTTGGGTCTTCGTTGCTGCACGTTGGCTTTCTCTAGTTGTGGCTAGCAGGGGCCACTCTTCGATGCGACACGCGGGCCTCTCACTGCGGCGGCTTCTCTTGCTGTGGAGCACGGGCTCTACGGGCACAGGCTTCAGTAGTTGTGGCACATGGGCTCAGTAGTTATGGCTCGCGGGCTCTAGAGCGCAGGCTCAGTTGTAGCGCACAGGCTTAGCTGCTCCGCGGCATGTGGGGTCTTCCCGGACCAGGGATCGAGCCCGTGTCCCCTGCATTGGTAGGCGGATTCTTAACCACTGCACCACCAGGGAAGTCCTTGATTATTCTTTCAATAAAGCTTAAGCCTACAGATCCCTTGTTTCCTTCACCACTTTGTTTACACCTCCTACCTTTATTTGTCCTTTCAGCCTCCCCCATACCGACTTGACCTTGAAGAAAAGAGATCGTCAGGCACAAACACGATTTCCTCCCTCATCATGTAGATTCAATCATGATCAGGGTTCGGTCCTGTCTATTTTTCTTTTCCCTAACCCCTCTGCCACTTAATAAATTCAAGGCCCATTTTTTCACTTGTATTATTGTAATAATTTCCTAATTGTTCTTCCTGACTTTGCTTAAAATTCTTAAATTTTGCTTAAATTTGCTTAAAGTTTGCTTAAAAATTAAAATGGCTCTCCATTTCCTATAGCATATAAGGTCCTCCATAACCTGGCACCTGCTGTTTTCTTCAGCCTCAATTCCTGTTCCTTTCCCCATGAGTTCTGTTCTCCCACGCACACATTGGTTGAGCAGTCCGGACATACAGCCTCTTTTACCTTTTGCTCCTGTATCTTTGGTACTGCTCCTTCCGCTCTCCACCTGGATTCTGCTACCTCTCCTCTCTATGTGGCAAACTTTTATGTTTATTAAGACCCAGCTCAAACAGCAGTTTCAATGCCTCCCCTATCATTCAAGTAGCTTTAGTCCTATTCTTTGCTCCTATAGCGGTTTGGACATTTACTGTGGCACTTATGATACATCTAAATTGTGTCCATATATCTTTCTAACTTGACTCTAAGCTTATAAGAAAGAAGTTCAATATCTTAACCATCTTTGTATTCCCTATGCTTAGCATGTTGTCTGGCACACAGTAGCCATTCAGATGTTTCCTTAATGACAGAGAAGAACGTTCAAATTTGAAACTAGCTTAGGTAGTTTGATTTTGAATATACAGAAAAACTGAGTGATGTTTCAAACCTCAAAAAGTATTGCCTGATAACTTCAAAAATTTTTTTTAAAATTATCACTAGAAAGCTTTTACTGTGGTGAGTGGTTATATGAAGAACAGGGGCATAGTTATGTGAAGAAAGGAATGCTCTCAGTTGTATATTAATGAATATTAAAGGCATTATTAATAAATAGGTTTTTTTTAACTTTTTTAGAGGAAGCTTCTCGCCTGTCACATTAGTGAGACTTTTTGAGTCCATATGATTTCATTAATTTATTTAATCAATCAAATATATTTATTTTCTGCAACTTATTATATTGGCTCAAAATTACATCTGTCTTTTAGTTTGGCCCTTGTGATTCACCTCATCTACATGATAATGGGAATTACCAAGTCCTGCTGTGAAACTTGTATGTTCAGGGCTTGTCAGTTCTGTAATTGCACCCATTTTCTTTTTTAAAACTTCTGATGTGTCTCATCAACCTATTGAAACACCTCATGGTTGATAAGTCTTTTAATTATCCTTCTAACCAGAATTTTGATGACCAACCAAACTAACTAAAATAGATTATCATCTATTTTATCTGATAATGCAACACAAAATCAAAGCAGTAGTATTCAAAATTAAATGGTAGTAGAATAAATAATTAGTTTCAACTGTAGAAGAAAATGTTACCAATGATGTGCAGACCAACTTACGTACTGTGTGCCTTAGAAAAATATAGTGTGAACATTCCCGTACTCACTCCATCCCTGGGTCAGAGATTTGTGTTTTTTTTCAAGGATAAGGTACTTATCCTGTCTTCTCCTTTTCCAATTTTATACCATTCTCAATTCTACAGACTTATGGGTTAGAAAGCCCTAGAACAAGTTAGATACTTAAATATTTAACAGTATTTTTAAAAAAATCTTCCCTATCATTGTCATTAAATGCTGTAAGTTTCTTTTTTTATATAAATTTATTTATTTATTATTTATTTTTGGCTTAGTTGGGTCTTCGTTGCGCGTGGGCTTTCTCTAGTTGCAGTGAGCAGGGGCTGCTCTTCGTTGCAGTGTGCAGGCTTCTCATAGCAGTGGTTTCTCTTGTTGCGGAGCACAGGCTCTAGGCGTGCGGGCTTCAGTAGTTGTGGTGCATGAGCTCAGTAGTTGTGGCATACAGGCTTAGTTGCTCTGCAGCATGTGGGGTCTTCCCGGACCAGGGCTCAAACCCGTGTCCCCTGCATTGGCAGGCAGATTCTTAACCACTGCGCCACCAGGGAAGTCCAAACACTGTAAGTTTTTATAACACCTTTGATTTAAGTTAAATTCGTTCCTTACTTTTATATATTTGATGATAGTCACTAGTTTTTAAATTGGTTCTTAGGTTACTTTATTAAATGCAACTTACATATTTATTTCAATTCCCATAGACCTTTCGAAGGACAATAATAAGGCTAGTTTATCTGATTCTGCAGCACTCCAAAATTAATAAGGCAAATTTGCATATTTAACATATTCTTCCTAACCACATTTAAAAAAAATTCTTATATATCTAATAAATCACACACAAACTTAGTAGATCAAGTTCCCTAAGCATTTCAACATCTTAAAAAACAAACAACAGTGATAGCAAACCTATATAAATACAATTTGTAGGGCTTTCCTGGTGGTGCAGTGGTTAAGAATCCGCCTACCAATGCAGGGGACACGGGTTCAAGCCCTGGTCCGGGAAGATCCCACATGCCGCGGAGCAACTAAGCCCATGCACCACAACCACTGAGCCTGCACTCTAGAGCCCACGAGCCACAACTACTGAGTCCATGCGCCACAACTACTGAAGTCCGCGTGCCCTAAAGCCCGTGCTCCGCAACAAAAGAAGCCACCGCAATGAGAAGCCCACGCACGACAACGAAGAGTAGCCCCCACTCGCTGCAACTAGAGCAAGCCGGCATGCAGCAACAAAGACCAAACACAGACAAAAATAATACATTTATTTTTTTAAAAACCACAATTTGTACAAAAATGTCATTTTCTCATGCCAAAGTTACAAATTTACTCCTCTAGCCAGAGTTAATATAATTACCAATTCAGGTCCTCTACACCAAGTACGGTAACAATTAGCTTTTGATTAGAGAGTCTAGAGACAGGATATAGAACCACTAGTGTGTTGGGTTCAACCCCTTCCTATGCTTAAGTATCAGATGTTGGGGGTCATCTAAAGCACAGGCTGAGACAAGGACTTGGGGTCCAGTAGTTTATTTGGGAGGTGATCTCAGGAAGCAGGTGTGAGAGATCAGGGAGAGTGAGACGGAGGAGAAGGAAAAGCCAATACTGAGGTTTGTTGTTGAATTTGCTGCAGTACGCAATGAGAACTCAGTTCCACCAGTACCACTGAGAAACATGGATGCCTTTCATAATTTTTCTCTTATTATTCTCATATTTCTTAGCAGCTATCATTTTATAATAATTTTCATAAAGAACACCAACTTCACATAAAATAGTTTTAAGGCCTGAAGCATTACAGTTATTGATTCTACTATTTAAGCTCCAAAGGTACTTTACAAATTTATTTTGATTTTTATTATTTTTTATTTTATTAAAAAAAAATTTTTACTGGAGTATAATTGATCTACAATGTTGTGTTAGTTTCTGCTGTACAATGAAGTGAATCAGCTATATGTATACATATATCCCCTCCCTCTTGGACCTCCCTCCCACCCCTCCCATCCCACCCATCTAGGTCTTCACAGAGCACTGAGCTGAGCTTCCTGTGCTTTATAGCAGGTTCCCACTAGCTATCTATTTTACACATGGTAGTGTATATATGTCAATCCTAACGTCCCAATTCGTCCCACCCCTCCTTCCCCACCATGTCCACACGTCCACTCTCTATATCTGCATCTCTATTCCTGCCCTGCAAATAGGTCCATCTGTACCATTTTTCTAGATTCCACTGCTGCTCAACATCACTAATTATTAGAGAAATGCAAATCAAAACTATAATGAGGTATCACCTCACACCAGTCAGAATGGCCATCATCACAAAATTTACAAACAACAAATGCTGGAGAGGGTGTGGAGAAAAGAGAATCCTCTGGCACTGTTGGTGGGAATGTAAATTGATACAGCCACTAGGGAGAACAGTATGGAGGCTCCTTTAAAAACTAACAATAGAACTACCATATGACCCAGCAATTCCACTACTGGGCATATACCCTGAGAAAACCATAATTCAAAAGGACACATGTACCCCAATGTTCATTGCAGCACTATTTACAATAGCCAGGACACAGAAACAACCTAAATGTCCATCAACAGATGAATGGATAAAGATGTGGTACATATATACAATGGAATATTACTCAGCCATAAAAACGAACGAAACCAAGTCATTTGTAGAGACGTGGATGGATCCAGAGACTGTCATACAGAGTGAAGTAAGTCAGAAAGAGAAAAACAAATATCGTATATTAATGCATATATGTGAAACCTAGAAAAATGGTACAGATGAACCGGTTTGCAGGGCAGAAATAGAGACAAAGACGTAGAGAACAAACGTATGGACACCAAGGGGGGAAAGTGGCGGGGGGGATGGTGGTGGGATGAATTGGGAGATTGGGGTTGACATATATACACTAATATGTATAAAATGGATAGCTAATAAGAACCTGCTGTATAAAAAAATAAACAAAATAAAATTGAAAAATAAAAAAGAAGAAATAAAAGTAATAACATTTTAAAAAAGAATCCACCTGCCAAAACAGGGGACATAGGTTCAAGCCCTGGTCCAGGAAGATCCCACATGCCCCAGAGCAACTAAGCCCATTTGCCACAACTAGTGAGCCTGGTCTCTAGAGCCCACGAGGCACAACTACTGAGCCCGCGTGCCCCAGTTACTGAAGCCTGCACACCTAGAGCCCGTGCTCCACAACTAGAGAAGCTACTGCAATGAGAAGCCCGTGCACCGCAACAAAGAGTAGCCCCCACTCACCCACGCGTAGCAACAAAGACCCAACGCAGCCATAAATAAATAAATAAATAAATAAATAAATTTATTTATTTATTTATTTATTTAAAAACAAACAAAAAAAAGAAAGCAGGTTTGCTTAACCACAAAACCAAGCAGGCTTGCTTAGCAACAAAACCAGGCAACAGAAACATGAGACATGCCCCCAAACAATAAAACAATGCTGGAATGAGACCCACATCCTGCCCAGTGAGCTCAGTAAGTTCATGATCCCTAGGACATGCTCTCTGCACACATAAAAAACAATAACTTACAGAAAGGTGCTCATTGTACTGAGACCTCAAATACTTTTTTACAGTCCTGGCTTGACCATGTAGGGACAAAAAAACTCCCCTGCCCAACCTGGAGGAGGAGCTGATGATGCAAGCATGACGTCTACTCAAAAATGAAGAGGAAAATGGTCTTTTCCCCCTCCCCACTTTTCCTTTGATTATCAAACTGTAGCCCACTAAGTTCTCGGGGTGCGGCACCCTCTCGCCCGCCCGCTTGTAAGCCTCACAAGCGTCCTATTCTAATAAATCACTTCTTATCTCTCACTTTGCCTCTTGCTGGATTCTTTCTGCACTGAGACATCAAGGACTGGGCACTTCAGAGCCCCTCCGAAACAATACCTATTGGTTTCAGGTGGCAACCGAGGCAGGACAGTGGTAAGATAAGAAGGTCTGGGGTCAGGTCCTAGAAGAGTCATGGGACGCCACGAGCCAGGAATATTGGGGAGGACACTCCGCCGATGACTGCCCGTTTTAGATGGGCTGATCAACCCTAAATACTCTGGGGCTCTGATCAGGCACCTAGATACAGGCCAGGGGACAGGGAACTGGAGGAACTGTGGCAATCAACATGGATTGCCATAGAAAGGTGGAATGGATGTTTAGAGATGTGGAAGGGATCAGGTGACAAGGGAAATGGTATATAAAAAGGAAGAAACTTTACTGTTTGGGATGCTTCTGACAGGATTTGGCAATCTATACTTTTCTTCTTAATTCTGAGACTTTTCTTCTACATTCTATATCTATCCCTGATTAAAACTCAAGTCTATGTGTTTCTCCCAAGGCCTCTCGCCTTTTGAGCTGGCCCACACTCTGTCTGTGGAATGTGTTTCTCTCTAAATAAATCCACTTCTCACCTATCACTTTGTCTCTCACTGAATTCTTCCTGTGATGAGACATCAAGAACCTGAGCTTGGGCTTCCCTGGTGGCGCAGTGGTTGAGAATCTGCCTGCTAATGCAGGGGACACGGGTTCGAGCCCTGGTCTGGGAAGATCCCACATGCCGCGGAGCAACTGGGCCCGTGAGCCACAATTACTGAGCCTGCGCATCTGGAGCCTGTGCTCTGCAACAAGAGAGGCCGCAATAGTGAGAGGCCCGCGCACTGCGATGAAGAGTGGCCCCCACTTGCTACAACTAGAGAAAGCCCTCGCACAGAAACGAAGACCCAACAAAGTCATAAATAAATAAATAAACAAATACTTAAAAAAAAAAAAAAAGTAAAACGTGGCATACTTAAAAAAAAAAAAAAAAAAAAAAAGAACCTGAGCTTCATTAGGTCCTAAAGCCAGGTGTGTGATCTCAGTTACAAGACCGTGGGTTCAAGTCCCAATCTGGGTTTTAGCCAGGTTCGAGTCCTTGCTGCCTGGATTCAAGTTGCAATCTGAGTTACACAGTGTTACTCTTAAATGAGAAAACTTAAGATAGATGAAAAAAAGCTGTAAATTAAACAGTCAGGGCTATGGGAAATCCATGATATGGCCACTTGGCTCTTCCTGGCTCCCTGGCAAACTCCATTTTTTATTTAATGAGTTAAAGCCCTTCTTGGCTACAAGGCTGATGTCCTCACAATTAAAAAAAAAAAAAAAAGGTTAAAAATGTGTTTTTCACTTGGGGTATACTTTTTACAATTTTTGGTAATCAGGGTAACCATTTTATTGAACAAATTATACAAACCTGTGTGATCAATTATCCAGACTTATTTTACAAACAAATTAACTTTAATTTGGCTATATTTGGAAAAATAAGGGTAATTTTAAAGAAAAAAATATGTTTTAATAGATATAAAATTTTAGTTTTGCTACTTAAGGTCCGTATCTACTGTCTAAAACTCACTTTTCAAATAGCTTTGTTGCGATGTTATATTATTGTAAAGCTTAATTGAGTTATTAAGTAGGTATTTTACGCTTGTTTCTAAAGCTGATCATTGTAATCTATTTTTGGATGAAGACTAGATGACTAAAAAAAAAAAAAAAAAAATGTAAAGGACTGTGTCCAACCTAGATAAAAGGCCTCTTATCAGGTATTCTTAAGTACATCATGCCCAAGAAAACTGAAGGGGATCAACTTCCAAGACTTAAGGTACTTTTCCCCTAATTACTACAAGTGCCCAACGGAGGACTTCCTGAGCCCTGATGTCAGTCTTCCCCTCCCTTCAGCCCTTACAAGTGCTGACCCTTTATTCCAATTAGCAGCCAGACCAGTTCTTGCTCACTGTCAACAGCACTGGGGACACCTTCTGTACTCTTCCTTTGCGACAATCTCTCGGGCATTAACACCTGGTTGGGAGACTACTTTGGAAAGGATAACATCTAAAGTTGTAAGTACAAATCTTAATTAAACTGCATGGTGGATTTTGACACGGGAAGAAAACCTTTGGATGGCTAACTATTGCTCTGGTGAAAGCTGCTATAGCCATGGAAATGGCTGCTCCAACAAGGGCTATCTCACAGGTGGGAGCCGTTGCTCCAGCCGAGGCTATTATCCCAGGGGAAAATGCACCCAAGGGTGAGGCGAGACCTCCTTTTATCCCAAGCTACCCAACGGGCCCATTATCAGCCTCGTTAGCACACGCAGCAGCGTAAGTTACCAACCAACTGCCCCTACGGTTCTGACTCCAAGAGAAATTTCTGATAAAAATCAAGGAACAATAAGAGTTCATGTGCTTTTTTCAATGTCCGATCTAAGTCTGGCAGAGGACAAGTTGGGAAGTTTTTCTGAGGATCCTGAACTTTTCACAAAGGAGTTTACTGGGTTAATGAGATCTTTTGATCTCACCTGGGGGGATTTACAGATCTTATCCCACTGCTACAGCCCTGAGAAAGAACAGCATATACTACTGGCAGCCAGAGCCCATGCTGACCAAGTGGCAGCCCAAGCCCAAGAGGGCCATACGGTACAGCAGTTGGGACACAACGCTGTCCCCGAAGCAGACCCACAATGGAATGGCCAGATACATTTTATTGGTAGGGATGGATGGGACCATATGATTCATTGTTTAAGAGGGTATGAGAAAGCTTACAGTGAAACCCGTCAATTATGAAAAAGTGAAAGAAGACCAACAGGGACCAGATGAAAATCCTACAGTTTTTCAAGGGAGATTAGTGGAAGCTTTTAAAAAGTATACAAATGTGGATCCCTCCTCCCCTGAGGGAGAGGCCCTTTTGGCTCTGCATTTCATAGCCCAGTCTGCCCCAGACATCAGGGACAAAATTCGAAAAACAACTGCCGGTCCTCAGATCCCTATGAGTGATTTGCTCCAATTGGCTTATTCGGTTTTCAGTAATAGGGATGTGGCCAAAAAGACTGAACGCACCCAGAGAGATAAACGAAAAGCCCAAATGATGGCAATGGCTTTGTCCACTCAGAGACCACCAAAGGGGAGGCCAGGCTTTCTAGGCCAATTTGGCCATAGCAGACCACAAGGCCCATGGGTACCCAGACAAAATCAGTGTGCCCTGTGTGGACAGAAGGGACACTATAGGAAAGATTGTGATTGATGTACCCTTTGCAAACAGCCAGGAAATTGGAAGAGGGAATGCCCCAGACGCCAGAGAGCGGGGGGGCCCTCGTCCTTTGATGGTTTCACAACCAAAGGACTGAGGGGGTCCAAGGCCCAAGGTAGCCCTGCCTAAAATTACCATCTACATAACTACTGCTGAACCTCAGGTGGTCATTGAAGTGGTGGGCCACTTGATAAAATTTCTTACAAACACTGGTGCAACCTTCTCGGTCTTAACATAAAAGATTGGAAGCCTTAACAACCATAAGAAATAAAGAAGGGAGGATCAGGAAAGAGACAGGAACACACTTTCCTGGGACCCCTTTTGTGCAACATCAATGGCTGGTCGTTTCTATATTCCTTTCTGTTCATGCCTGACTATCCTATTTTTTTAGTGGAAGAGACATATTAACTAAGTTAGGGGCCACTCTGTTTCTCAAGGGACAAGGAAGGCACCCTTATCACCAAATGATATTAACAAGAAATAAAGAAGAACAGATTAAATCTATAACTGAGATAAAAGACTCCATAGACCCTAAAATATGAAACACTGACGTTCTAGGCCTAACCAAAAACAAACAGATTGAGGCCTTAAGTGACCCTCTTCCAGATTTAGAAACTGTTTGGGAAAAAATGGTTTGGATCTTCAAAATCATGGTTATAATCTCTTTTAATGACTCCTTTAATGCTTAATTTCTTTTAATTTATATCTTTTCGTAGACTCATCCTCTGATGCTTAACATCCAAGAGGGCTTAAAGGATGATGTTAAACAAAATGACATTGGTTTACAGTTCTCCCAACAGAGAAGGGACAGTCAGCCAGGTGTTTTACTCCTTCCCCAGGCAGGCCTACTTCCCGTCTCAGCAGGAAGCAGTTAATGATCAGTTGTCACCCCTTACTCCCTTTTAAGCATAAAATGGTAAACACCTGGAGGGGGGAATGATAGGGACAGAGTAAAGGGACAAAGCAGGTGATTAAATAGTTAATCAATCCCACTAGGGGATTGTAAGTAGAAAAAATATGGGAGACCCCTGTAAGTTAATGATTACTCAAGAAAGCAGGTTTGCTTAACCACAAAACCAAGCAGGCTTGCTTAGCAACAAAACCAGGTAACAGAAGCATGAGACATGCCCCAAACAATAAAACAATGGTGGAATGAGACCCACATCCTGCCCAGTGAGCTCAGTAAGTTCATGACCCCTAGGACATGCTCTCTGCACACATAAAAAACAATAATTTATAGAAAGGTGCTCATTGTACAGATACCTGAAATAATTTTTTACAGTCCTGGCTTGACCATGTAAGGACAAAATAACTCCCCTGCCCAACCTGGAGAAGGAGCTGATGATGGAAGCATGACATCTACTCAAAAATGAAGAGGAAAGTGATCTTTTCCCCCTCCCCACTTTTCCTTTGTTTATAAAACTGTAGCCCACTAAGTTCTCGGGGTGCGGCACCCTTTCGCCCGCCCGCTTGTAAGCTTCACAAGCATCCTATTCTAATAAATCACTTCTTATCTCTCACTTTGCCTCTCGCTGAATTCTTTCTGCACTGAGACATCAAGGACTGGGCACTTCAGAGCCCCCTGAAACCACGCCTATCAGTTTCAGGAGGACTGTCTACAATTCCAGAAATCATGGCAGTGGTTACGGGCAGATGCTGTTTTCATTTAAGTTTCAGGGTAGAGAGTACGCCCAAACAAAATAACAGACTCAGAAACTCAGCCTTCATCTGCGTCTCCCACAAAACCCAGCTCCAAGGCTCTTTTCCCCACCAAACACAAAAAACACTCTGATGGCAAGTCTGATGATTGCTCTACAGTAATGAGCCCACCAAGGGAGCCAGAAGAGGCCCAGCTCCCAGCTAGAAGAGGCACTCCCATTGAGGGTGACAATGGCAGGACAAGGTCTAGGACTAGCACTGCTGCATCAAGCTGCAGAGCAAGGTCTGGCTACTCTGGAAGTTCACATTTTCTCTGTGTCTCCCCTGAGCTCCATTCATCAGAGATAGGACCACATACAGTATTCCTATTCCTCATTTAAATCTCCTTAAAATGATGAAAAGCTAAGGTGGGATATTTCCCTCAAATCTATAGAAATACGCACTGACAGGCTTCTGAGAAGTATAACTAAGAATCACATCACATAGATAATTTCTACTTTAGGGACAATTTAAGTGCTTGATATGCCTGCAGAAACACATTGTTCCAAAGGCCAAGGCAATGTCTACTGAATTTGAGTCTGAGATGTCTTTGTTGAGTTTGAGAAACCAGATGAAAAGACATCGAAACTGTTAAAAGGTAAACTGAGGCATGTTAAAATTTTTAAGAGTTTATTTGAACATTTATCTATTCAAATGGTCCAGAACCAAACTGGAAGTGGTTAGGAACACGCCTCGGACAGGAGCCAGGGAAAAGACATGTGAAGAAAGTGTGGAGCAAAGAAAAAGAAATTATTTGATTGGCTATAGCTTAAAGCCTAGTTGGCTATTTGTGACTAGTTATCCTTAGCATTCTGATTTCCTAACCTTGAGGCAGTTACAAACTTAGATTTGGGTTTGCTTATTTAGGCTGCCACAGCGTAGAATCACATCAGTCTAACGCCCTCCTCATTTAATTAATTTAAGAAACATATGGAGGAAGATGGCTGTGTGATCAGGAGGCCCCCTCCAACAGTGCTGACCCTTGGCCTAAACCTCTTACCTGTCCCCCAGCCACACAAGACACCCTATGGAGACCCATATCCCCAAAGAGTACTCTTATCCTAGGGCCAATGCAGCCTCAGAAGCTCCTTATAGCCCTCCCTTGAATCAGGGTTGCAAGAACTCCTGCCTCTCTGTAGCAGATCCCAACCAGAAAAATACTGTCATGTTTATAACTGGGGGAGGATAGGTAGGAAATGTCCACGCCAGAAGGCTGGATCAGCAAGGGCTGCCACTTTAGAACTTTCCTGATCCCCAGAGGCAGGCATCCAAATCTTTAACTGAAGTGCTTATCTGATGTGCGTCTATTTGTTTTGGCTGCAGAAGAGTGGTGTCTCTGGGTTACTGTTTATCACTGCCCTCCAGTTAGGTGTCCTTAAAAGTGAGCTCATCTGTTTCCAACTTCTGAAAGAGTAAGTTGCAAAGTCAGCTGAACAAGTAAGCTTCAGGATGCTACTGCTTTGTCTCGTCCTTGGAGCATGTCTTTTATTTTCACATAAAATATCCTAAGCTGAGTCTAGGGACCTGATTGCAAACATCTGCCTGTTAGTCTGTCTGTTACTTTAAGAAAGGAAGAAGTTTATGCAGGTAAAGTTTCTATTAGGACTAGAATTGGTATACCTTTAAGTCCCCTTCTGACTCCTATATACATATACATATGTGTGTATATATAACATTTATATATGGAATATATATTTATGAATATTTGTATAATATTGCCATATAAGAAAAATATTTAGTTTTTGTCTCTAGTTCCTGGCACAAAGTTCCTAAAACCCTTGGAATTTCCTGAGTGGCGTCTTTTCTCATTCATAAAGAGCCCCCTTTGAGCGCATCAGAGTTTATACTAATGAGGGGACTTTTGTAAAGTCCCAAAGGATGGGGGCTGGTTGCCAGAGAAACCAACCACCTGATTAGTGGGTTGGAACTTTTAGCCCCACTCAGATCTCCAGGGGAGGGAGGACTAGAGATTGAATTCAATCACCAATGGCCAGTGATTTCATCCATCATGCCTATGTAATGAGGCCTCCATAAAACCCCAAAAGGACAGGGTTCAGAGAGCTTCAGGGTTGGGAAGTAAGTGGAGGTGAGGGGAGAGTGGTGCATGTATAGAAAAGGCGTGGAAGCTCTGTGCTCTTTCCCACCTACCTTGCCCTATTTATCTGCTCAATCTGGCTGTTCCTGAGTTATGTCCTTTTATAAAAAACTGATAATTAGGTAAATGAAATGTTTCCTAAGTTCTGTGAGTCACACTGGCAAATTAATCAAACTCAAGGAAGGGGTCTTGGGAACCTCTGATCTACAGCCAGTGTAGGGAAGCAAAAATTTGTCACCCCAAAATGTGTCTCTTTGACATGGAGATTTTTTTAGGCTGGTTGTTTTTAAGAAACAAATGGCTCAGGAAGAGCTTTTACCTTCTCCCCTCTCCAACTGCCTAAAAGACTTTAGAAAGAGGATCTGTTCCAGGAAGGAAGCTATCACCATAGATAACTACAGTATAATGTGAGCTAGGTGTGGTAGATGGGGAGGAACCTAGCAAAATCTGTTCGTTAAAATTCTCTCTGAGTCCTATTTTTTCTGTATGGTCCAGCAAACATTTGTTTACCAAACATTTGCTCTTTTCATTCTTTCATTTTTTTCTTTTCCTTTGAAGTCCCAGGCCCCTACCCCTTCTCCTTAGTCCAGGAGACCATATATACCTCATTTTACCTGACTGTCTTTGGAGGCTCTCCTGTTAGGATTCCCCATATATATGTAATTAAATTTGACTTTGTCCTGTTAATCTGTCTCATGTCAATTAATTCTGAGACCAGCTGGAAGAACCTGGAAAGGTAGAGGAAAACTTTTTTTCCTCCCCAACAATGGTAGGTCAGAAGCACAGGTAACAACCTGGACTTTTTTTTTTTTTTTTTTTTTTTTTTAAAGGATTTTCTTATTTATTTATTTATTTATTTATTTATTTATTTATTTATTTATTTTTGGCTGTGTTGGGTCTTCGGTTCGTGCGAGGGCTTTCTCCAGTTGCGGCAAGCGGGGGCCACTCTTCATCGCGGTGCGCGGGCCTTTCTCTATCGCGGCCCCTCCCATCGCGGGGCACAGGCTCCAGACGCGCAGGCTCAGCAATTGTGGCTCACGGGCCCAGCTGCTCCGTGGCATGTGGGATCTTCCCAGACCAGGGCTCGAACCCGTGTCCCCTGCATTAGCAGGCAGATTCTCAACCACTGCGCCACCAGGGAAGCCCTTTTTTTTAAATTTATTTATTTTACTTATTTATTTTTGGCTGCGTTGGGTCTTCTCTGCTGAGCGCGGGCTTTCTCTAGTTGGGGCGAGCAGGGGCTATTCTTCGTTGAGGTACGTGGGCTTCTCATTACGGTGGCCTCTCTTGTTGCGGAGCACAGGCTCTAGGCGCGTGGGCTTCAGTAGTTGCAGCACACAGGCTCAGTAGTTGTGGCTCTCGGGCTCTACAGCACAGGCTCAGTAGTTGTGGTGCACGGGCTTAGTTACTCCACAGCACGTGGGATCTTCCCGGACCAGGGCTCGAACCTGTGTCCCCTACATTGGCAGGCGGATTCTTAACCACTGCACCACCAGGGAAGCCCTGACAACCCGGACCTGTGATGGGCTTCTGAAGTGGGGGTCAGTGAGCTTACAGAACTGAGCCTGCAACCTGTGGGCTCTGATGCAAACTCCAGATAGACAGTGACAGAACTGAGTAAAGTTATAGGACACTCAGGGGTCACAGAGTTGCTTGATGTGTGGAAAATCCACACGTCTGGTGTCACAAGCCAAGTAGTGTTGTAGTAGAATACTGAGAGCAAACGCGGACAGGAGGAAGTGTGTGTTTTCCTTTACAAATATAAAACGAAATTTCCCAGGGCCTTGATCCCTCTGTCTACATCTGAACAGGCTGTGAGCTACTTTTATAAATTTATTAAGGACCACCCCGTTGCCACCACCACTGGAGACAAGATATCACAGAATCACTGTTGAGGTTTTAAAGAAAGGCGCTGAAAGACTAACCCAATTCCCTAGAATACTAAAATTCAAATGAGAGACTTGCCCATAGTCACTCAGTAAGTGATTAAATGGTATAATACACGTAAAGTGCCTGTAACCGTGCCTGGCACAGAGCGCTATCCGGAAGTTGGCTATGATTAACCCCTTCGAGCAGATATTCTAGCTGCAGGCTCACAGCATCCCACACACTCGCTGCCTCTGGATTATACGAACTGCTTTGAATTGATAATCAAGTTTAAGGTTTTCACTTGCGTAATGCATGTCTGTTAACTCTGAGTACGATTTTAATGTACATTCTCGGATTTGGCCGCTTGGTGCCCTTTTAGCTTTAAAAAGGAAACACCGCAAATCAGTATTTTGGGTTCAATAAGTTTTTCTCGGTGTTTTTTGTTTGTTTGTTTGTTTGTTTTCCTGTTACAACTGCTACGTATTTTGATAATAGGAACTCCTTTACTGAAGAACTCCCTTACAGGTCAAAGTGACCGCGATCCTTCCTGTTTCACGTTACTCGAAAAGCTCCGACCATCTGGTCATCCTGCTGACGTCACTGCGCATGCCTGCCTGTGACCGGACGCTCGGGAATGACGTCAGGCCCCTGCGGGTCCACGCTCTCCGGAGCGCCATGCTGGGCGCGGCAGGCGCGGGGCTCGTGCGGGGCCTGCGTGCAGGGACGCAGGTGTGGCTGTGGGGCTCGCGCGGCCGCTCCCTCACCTTGCCGCACGCGGCCCGTGGGCTCCACGCGGGAGACCGGCGGCCCTCAGCCGGGCGGGGGCCGCTCGAGCGGCGGCCGAGCCTGCCTGCGGCGGCGATCGTGAATTCGGCGCCCCGCCCTCTGCAGCCCTACCTGCGCCTCATGCGGTTGGACAAGCCCATAGGTGAGTGTGGACGGACGAGGCGGTCCGGGGGCTGCGGGCGCAGTGGAAGTGAAGCCCGAAAGCCGGGGCTCGGCCGCCAGGCGCCGAATACCGTCAAGACACCCGAACAGGCCGATCTCCGAAGTAATCGGCCGGCTGTCACTCCTCTCCGAATCCTGAGCACGTGAGCCGGGCAAAAATTTCGCTCATTCCACAGTCCGTGTTTAAGTAGTGAATCGAGCAGAAATTCCGTGCCCGTATCTCTGCATTTGCGCAGATTTACAGTGTGGAAGCACTTCTACGTTCATTATGTTTCATCCTTCCCATAATCCCAGAGCAAATAATTGAGACGATAAAGACGCTGAGGAAATTAAGGCTCTTTGGCAGAGCCAGACCAGATGATGCTGAGTTTTTTTTAGCTCTTTGCCCTGCACCATCCGTCACACAAAGATTTAATTCATTTGGATGCTGCAGGTACAGCATTTATGGACTACTTATCAGCTCACAGTCGCCTCCTAAGGGAGGATGTTGCTGAACTTCCTATTTAAATTCACCTTTCTCCTCTGTCTCTCCTTACCCCCATGTTTCTTCATAGCATTCTCCACTAGCCTTATGCATTTATTGGTTGATACACTTCTGCAATACAGTATAAGCTCCACTTATACGGGACTCTTATATCTAGTGTCTAGAACAGCCTAGCAGTAGTATTGAATGAATTAAGTCCTACAGCACTGGGTAGCCTTAGGGCTAGAAGGAGCTGTGGAAACTTTGTACTTTCAAAGAACTCCCAGTCTAGTTTAAAAAAACAGAGTATTGGGTGAGTTGGAGAAGATTGGGTTAATAGTATTATGTATGTTAAGAAGATACAAGTCTGCTTGCTTTGGTTCTAAATAAGATGACTGTAGGATTTTTCAGACAACTTATGCATAATACTATTAGAATTCATTCAGCAAACATTTTTTGAGCCCTTACTGTATGCCAGGCACAATAAGTTGACAGTAGTAGAATTCCGGGTTTGATACTTCTTTACTTAAATTCTTTTGTGGGGTAATTTTATGTTTATTGTTTTATTTTGTTGAATTTTGATCTTGTTAAAAAGTGGGTTTCATTGTTTTTCAGAAAGGATTACAACTTCCTACAACCATGTCACAAACTACATCATTTCAGGAAGTTTCAGCAGGTAGCACTCTTTCCACTAAATTGGTGGTATAACTGGTTTTACCACGTTTATGGCTGAAACTGCATTTATGTTTTCTTGAAGATAATTTGTAATTAGTGAATGAATCTTAGACTCAGTTTACACAAGCTCTTTGGTCTGCCCATCACCTCTCAGAATGCTTACTCACTTTATAATCTCCCAGAGAGTTTTTACTTTTTCTATAATAAATATATCTTTCTGAAACCTATTGTATCCTCCCACCTCTGCATCTTTCTTCATGGGAGAGAACAGAATGAAAGTGTCATAGGGGAGACCAAAAAATGTTGCTGAGAATCAGGAGGGCAAAAGACAGTAAGAACTCATGGGTATTTAGAGCTTTAGGTATCCACAGTGATAGCCTGGAGCCAAACTGCTTGGGTTTGAATTCCAGCTCTGCCATTTTTTTGCCTATGTGGCCTTGGGCAAGTTACTGTCTCTATTCTTCAGTTTCTGTGTTTGTTAAATGGGTATAATAGAAGTTGTGCCTATCTCATAGGTTTGTTGTGAGAATCAAAAGTATTGTAGGACGGCACCTGGCACAGAGTAAGCACTTTGAATTTGTTATTGTTTTCATTATCACCATTATTAATATTGTCTTATAACAACTCTAAGAGGTAGATGATGTTCTTTCCCCTCTTTTGTAGATGAGGAGCACTGAGGCTTCAAGTTTAATATACTTTAGTGTCTAGTGTCACTTACTAGGAGAAGACATTGAACCGTCACTACAGGAACCCTCCTCATCTGTAGGGGTGCCCTGCAGATTCCTATCAGTGAATACGGTACCTAAAATGCAGACTTACAGCCAAGGAAATGTTGACACTGACACAAAATGCTATAGGTGGTTACACATCTTTCTCTTTAGAATTCTTTTTTAAATGGAACCTTCATTTCTACTTGTACCGGGAAAATGCCTGTGAAGTAGTGTTCTTTTTTTTCTATCAGGGCAGGATCAGCTAGCTACTCCTCTGTCCCTCTGAGTTATACCGATAGGTCCAGGGAAAAGGAAGTGGTTAAACCCACTGTGTTTTAACCTCTTCGTGCATCTGTTTCCTCATCTGTAAAATAGGAATAATAATAGTGCCTACTTTATAAGGGTATCTTTGAGGATTAAATGAGTTTGTATATACAAAGCATTTAGAACACTGCTTGACATTTCACAAACGTTTAGAAAATGGCATTGTTGTTATTGTTTTAGATGGGACACGCTGAATATGAGTCTGTCCAGGACAACCTGAATTCAGGTCTAGACTGGTCATTTCTGATTTTTAGCCTCTCCTTGCCTTGCCTTTTCTGTGTGTTTAAGCCCCTTTTGGAAAAGCCTTCCTGAGTTTTTCCTACTCCATCCCCCATTAACTTGGGTGGCACTGTTTTATGCCTTTATAGCATCCTGTACTTTCCCTGTTGTTGAATTGATCTATTTCAGTGTTATTTATTTGACTGTGTTTCTTCCTTTTGCTTTATAAGCTGTGTGTAGGCAGAAATCAGCCCTCACTTAGTCACCATTGTATTCCCAGTTCCTGGAACAGCTCTGGTACAAAGTACGTGCTTTATAAATATTTGCAAATGAATAAAGCTTAAATTTAATGAAACTTAAACATGATCATAAGGACTTTGTCATTTGACCATTTTTGTACAGGATCTGATTTTTCTTTAGCCACATGTCCTATTTATTCCATTTTTTGAGGAGGAAGAAATTATCCTTTACCCTTCTAAGTTAAGTCTAAGAATTAAGTTGACATGAGACAGATTAATAGGAGAAAATCAAACAAAAATTTAATAGCATGTGTGGGTGAGAGAGACCCAGGAAGACTGAGTAACTCACCAAAATGGCCAAAATACCCTCACCTTAAATATCTTCAGCTAAAGACACAGCAGGATATTGGGGGTAGTGGTTTGGGACTTAAAAGGGGGGGAAGGTAATTCACTGGAGATAGAAAAGTAAATGTTTGGTAAATGGGCGTCTCTGGTCTCTAGGCTCTATCAAGTTTCCCCACCACACCTAGCCCATACTTTTGGCAGATATCTGATGATAACTCTACTCTGGTAACATTTTTGAAAATGTTCTTGAATCTTCTGTTTCTTAAAAATAATCGGCCTAAATTAATCCTCATGCCAAAGGGACACATTTGTGGGGTGGCACTCTTATATTGCTAATATACACCCTTATATTACTAATAGGAAAGAAAAGCTCAGAATTTATCTAATAGGTACAATATCCAAACGTTTGTTGAAAGATTTCCTTTTGAAAATAGGATATCTACTACAGGTCATGTGTGAAGGCTCCTATCCCTACAATTTATTTGGTTTTAGCTTAATTTCATCTAGTTTATGGGCTGAGTACCAAGAACTAATCCCATTTGTGCATGTAGTAGCAAAATATTAAAAAAAACAGTAGGTTAATCCTTCTTTCCCCCCAAACCATTTTATTATATTGTATTAACAACAATAAAGAAAGTTTTATTAAAGTTTTTTGAGCAGGTAATACATGCAGATGATACAAAATTTAAAAAGGTGGAAGGGTACAGAGTGAAAACTAAGTCTTCCACCACTTTTTCCCAACCAACCAGGTTTCTTCCCCAAAGGCAACTCTCAGTATCAGTTTCTAATGTTTCCTTCCTGACATCGTTTGTGAACATACATTCAAATGTATGTATTTGTTTTATATGTGTATGCATGTGCGTATATACACGTACCCACACACACGTACAGGAAAACTCTTCAGCTTGCCCTCCGTAGGAACTGGAACATTTGCAGCCTCCAGACATATATGACTATCCAGCTCCCCACAGTATGTTGTCAGCCTTTGGGTTGCGCCAGTCTGATAGGTGGAAAACGTTATCTCAATGTAATTTCCATGTGTATTTATCAAAGTTGAGTATCTTTTCATTGGTATAAGAGCCATTTGTATTTTCTATTATGTTTTTTGTCCATTTTTCGATCGGGCTTTTGATCTGTCTTCAGTTTCTGGGAACCCTATATATTAGGGAGAATAGTCCTCTCTTATATGAGTTGCAAGCTTATTTTCCCAGTTTTGTCATGTGTTTTTGACTTTGTGTTCCTTACTTCTCTTGGATACAGGGTTTCAAACAAGTGAAGACAGCTAACTTAATTTGTACCTTTTTTGTCTTTTTATTTTGCTTAGGAACCTGGCTACTGTATCTGCCATGTACTTGGAGCATTGGTCTGGCAGCTGAACCAGGTTGTTTTCCAGATTGGTACATGTTATCCCTCTTTGGCGCTGGAGCTGTTCTGATGCGTGGCGCAGGCTGTACTATTAATGACATGTGGGACCAGGACTACGATAAAAAGGTAGATTCGTCCCAGAAAGGAACAGAGAGGCTCCTCTCAATTCTGCAGAGTAAGATGGTGGCATCACTTTTGAATGCCACATAAAGCAACAGGATCATTTAGTGTCCTCACTGAAATCCAGCGTAAGAAGTGCCAGTATCAGTTGAATAGCTGGTGTTGCAAAGTGCAGTGTGCTTCCTTTCCCAACAGAGGAGCGGCCATGGGGGCAAGGTGTGTACATCATTTTTACAAAATGAATTAGAATTTGGAAGGCCAGAGAAAGGATGTTGGGAGTGAAGGTGAAAATTCTATCCTGAACCTTTGGGTGTCTAAAAGAACTGTCATCCCTTCCTTTGAGATATATGTTGGAGCCATAACTATTCATATGTAAGTCAGATCTTAATTTAAATGAATCAAGGCAGCCCTATTACCATTTGCTATAATTATTTCTTTTAAAAACATTTTATTTTTTTCTCCTTAGAAAAATAATACATGTTTATTCTGAAAAATTCAGACAGTACAAAAATAGAAAGGATAGAAAATGCAAATCTTCCTTATCACCTACCCCAAGCCCCCAGAAAAAACTTCATTTAAAGTTTGATACATTATATTTCTCTAGATTAATTTCTATGCATGTTCTAATGCATGTGTGTAATTATTTCTTTGTTCTTCAATAGACCGTTATTTTCTCAAGGGAATGGTCCATCTTGTTTGCCTTTTATTCCAGCAGCCATACTATAACAAGTATAAAATCATTAAATGCTTGAGTAAATAATCAAGTAAAATTTCAACTTAGAAGAAATCCAGGGTGAATTATGTGAAGTAAATAATCATGTGACACTCACATAAAGTGAATAATCTTCCCTGGTTTGCCTTTCATATAAGTCTTAGTTTTCCTTAAGCAAAGCACACCTATAATGATTTTTAGCTTATAGAACAGTGTCACATTAATAATTTTTAAATTCAGAAACATTTATTGAATACCTACTGTCTGTGAGACACAGTGACAGGTTCTAGGATTGTGTGGCTGAAAGACAACATTGCTGACTTCAGTTTAGTAGCTATCAAGAGATGGTGTCCACAAGGGCACTTACTGCAGACCACCTACCTTACCTTAGCATAATGCAGGGGGTTAGAGAGAAGTTTTGATGGGGTGAGGTGGGGTAGGGTGACTTTGGAACTATGACAGACTAAAATGGCAAAAAAAGCCTGGGCAGGAGGGTGAAGGCCACTCTAGGCAGAGGGAACAGCAGACACAGAGGCATGGCTGTGAGACAAAGTATATTATGCTTGACAACTGCAACTGTGTGGTTTGTGTGTGGCTGGAGGGTAGGATAGTGGCAGAGTGGTAGGTGATGCATGGTAAAGGCATCTCTATGTCTCGCTGACCGTTGGGATGCTTTGATCTATGCCAGGAGATGCGTACTTTCTTGTTTTGGGGGTTTGCACATCCTCGTCAGTTTTTCATCTGCATAACCATATGAATGAGGCTTCTGGCCAGTATCACTTCAAAATAATTATTGAACACATTTAGAGCAGCCTAATGTCAAAATCCTGGTTGTGATATTGTACTGTAAAGTTTTGTAAGATGTTACCCTTGGGGAAAACTAGATAAAGGATACATAGGATCTCTATATTTCTTATAATACAGCGATTTTTTTTTTAAAAATTGCATGTGAATCTACAATTATCTCAAAAGAAGTTTAATTTAAAAATAACACAATCAAACCAACCAACATTTTCTACTTTTTTAATTAACGAAATAGAGCCATTTAGTTTTGTCTTAAGAGATTTTTATTCTCACTAGATAAAAGGGAACTGATTAGATATCTTACATCTCCCCCGTGCCATTTTTCTCTGATTAGAGGAATCCAGAGTCTATGTTGACATACAACAAAGCACTTAAATGAGTATTTTATAGCTATGGTTTTGCTAACATGAATTTTAAAATGTTATGAGCATCTCTTTTACAGAATGGGTTTAAAAGCTTGGTCAAATTGTAACGCTTACCTTACAGTTTCTTAAAGACAGTATGTTTATGGCTGAGGGTTTTGCTTAACATGTTAGATGACTAAGTAAATTGCTAATACATTAAATGATAAGTGAATTGCTATTAGGTTATTTGGGTTAAATGTGTTTTGTTGATGATGTATGTAATCTGCTAGTCATGCGATAAACATTAGGTCCAATAAACATTGAAATAATATCAATGCACAGGTGTTAATGATACGATTTAGTAAGCTGTGAGCATTCTAGTTTCATAAAAACCACATAGAATATGTTTTTTGATCATCATATTGCATCATTTTTATTCTTTTGATGGAGTGCTTGTTTATTTTCACCTCTCGAGTTTGGCCAGGCAATCACCATTGTACTGAAGGGGCAGTGTAGTTTTGTGGTTAGTACTGTGGTTGGTGCGACTGGACTGACTGTGCTACCTTAGTATCTGTGACCTTGGAAAGTTACTGAGCCTCTCTGCCTCCGTTTCCTAAAACTTAGAAGTGGCAAGAACTTGTGAGTGGCTAAAAGAGAGTTGTTACAAGGATTCAATGATGTGATGCATATATAGCTCTTAGATTATTAGCATTCAAATACTGGCAGGAATAATCATAATATCCTAAATCAAATATAAGAACATAAATATTATTCCCACTTGAAACTACAGGGACCAAATCAAGGATAAGATACCCAGTTCTGGCACTAAGCAAGATGAGTCATTACAGTTTTTGACAAACTGTTTTATTGCACAGTGAAGCATGCTATAAATTGGGTCAGCAAATTTCTTCTGTAAAGGACCAGATAGTAAATATTTTAGGCTTTGTGGGCCACACAGTCTTTGTTGCAACTACCGCACTCTGTTACAGCGTGAAAGCAGCCGCATACAATATGTAAAAAAATGGGTGTGTCTCTGTTTCAATAAAATTTTATTTGTGGACACTGAAATTTGAATTTCGTATTTTCATGTGGCACAATACATTACTCTTTCTTTGTTTATTTTCAGCCACCAAAAAAAGTAAAAACCATTGTTAGCTCATGGTTCCATACAAAAACAGACAGAAGGCTGGATTTGTCTCACAGGCCATAGTTTGCTAAACCCTTGCTATAAATCATACAAAAATATGTTATATTAATTATGGTTAACATTTATTGCATCAGGCATTGCATTCACTCTGTGAGGTAGGTGTTATTATTGCCTCTCCCTCTCTTTCTGTTTTTCCTTACATAGGTAAATAACCTAAGCCTGAGGGAGGTCAAGTAACTTGCCAGAATTCACACAGCCAATAAGTGATGGAATTGAGTTCAAATGCTAGGCTCTCTAATCCCAGATCCTGAGTTCTTAACTTCCAGCAATGCTGAAAATTTTGGTTATGCACTTTATTTGTGGTTGAATTTAGAATAATCACATTTCATGATCTCTTGGAAGGAAAAGAATAATATATATTATTTGTTCACATAATTGCTGTACCTGTTCATATTCTTACAGTGAGTTTGCCCTTTATATATGGGTGCAGTTAATATAAGATTACAGCCCCATTCCTACATAGACTGGCAAAAGCACTCCCACGTTCAGACTCAGATAATCTGTCTTCTTTCTTCATGTCTGATGCCTGATTGCAGTGCTTCCCATACTCAAAGCATTTACATGATATCAGCCTTATCTAACATGCTCTGCACTTTCCTCTTTCCTGAGAATTCTTACTATTTTTGTCCCTCTTTGCTCCATGGAAATTGAACATATACTTGCTAAGCTGGGTAGGTAAATAGATTAGGAATTTGCTTTGTTTTGTTTGTTTGGAGATGGGGATGGGAGAAGGAAAGAAAGGAATGAATGGTGGGAATTTTTAGTTCTTTTCAAAGCTATTTTAAATAGGAAGTTTTGATTCTTGGTAGTACTTCCAATGTTCACCTTTTATTCATATTTCTGCCTTAGTACGTACCATGGGCCAGTCTCTGGAGTAAATGTTTAAGTAAATGATTGAGCTATTCCCGGACACTAAGGTATCTGTTTTTATGTTGTTAAGGTTACAAGAACAGCAAGTCGCCCAATAGCTGCTGGAGACATTTCAACTTTTCAGTCCTTTGTTTTTCTTGGGGGACAGCTGACCTTGGCACTGGCTGTTCTTCTGTGTCTGAATTACTACAGGTACAGTATATGTGTTTTTCATAATCATGTAAAAAATCTTTCCTTTGACATAGAAGTACGTATAAAATAAAACAGAAATATCTGTATTACAAAGTTGTTTATTACCTAATCAGGCATCTGTAAAGTTAGCAATGTACGTAAGTCACCACACATTGTAAAGTCAAGAATGCTTTCAGCCACAGGAATGAAGAGATCAGCGTTTCGTTTATTCTGCACCACCTCCAGTACTTGCGCTATGTGTTCCCTAAAGGACTCAAGACACTTCTCCTAGGTTTTCTAGGTGCATGCGTGGGAGTGTGTGTATATACCCATTTGTATAATTTTATTTATCCTGGTAGTACCTCTGAAGCGTTAGAGGCAGAAGTGATTATGCACACTTTGCAAAAAGAGGAACTGGGTCTTTCCCAGAGTCGTATTCCTAATCAATGACAGAAGAAAAAAGAATTCATTCTTATACCTCTGAAACAGAGACAAAATTAGACTTTTGTGCACCAGATGGCTGCTTACATAGTGCTTCAATAAGACAAAAAAGAGGAGGAGTTCAGCAAATAAGCATATTTTATAGAGACTAGACTTAATTGCGTATCTTGTTCTGATAGCTTCAGTCAAGTGAGAACACTTTGAAAGGTTATTCCTGGAGGAGTAGTGTTAAGGGAGCTGTGAGCTTCCTAAAAACATCTTATCTGACTGTCATCCTTTCATAGGTACTTTGTGACCTTATCCTCTTCTAGAGAAGTAACCCCTTGTGCATATAGGGAGGGATATCTTGACTCTAATTCTCTGTTAGGACATCTCAGTTTACTAGCTATCTTAATGTTTGAAAGCAAAATTTAGGCAGTAGCACATGGGGAGTATTATGTTGGATACTGGGGCCAGATGCCTTAGGTTTGCATCCTGGCCCTGCTACTGACTAGCTGCATAACAATTGGCAAATTACTTTCTCTCTTTGACTTTAGTTTTTTCATCTGCAAAAAAACAAGTAGAATAAAACTACCTGCCTCGTAAGGTTGTGGTGAAAGTTATAATGAGTTAACATATGTAGAGCAGTTAAAACAGTTGTAATACATGAAAGCAATATATGTGTTAGCTATTCTTATTTTGTTTCATTGTTTGTAACACTTAAGATATTTTCTAATCACCCTTTATGTTAATTAAAGTCCAGAAATCAAGGTCTAGGAAGAGAATTTTACATAACAAAAAATACAATTTAGATAAATCATTTCCTCATTAGTGTTGCTATTGTTGTCTTATTTACCGATTTTTAAGAGATGGTGAGGGCTTCCCTGGTGGTGCAGTGGTTGAGAATCTGCCTGCCAATGCAGGGGACACGGGTTCGAGCCCTGGTCTGGGAAGATCCCACATGCCGCGGAGCAACTAGGCCCGTGAGCCACAACTACTGAGCCTGCGCGTCTGGAGCCTGTGCTCCGCAACAAGAGAGGCCGCGACAGTGAGAGGCCCGCATAAATAAATAAATAAAAAGTAACTAGTATCACAAGCTTTAAAAAAAAAAAAAAAGAGATGGTGATATTAATCTTTTTAATGTTTTTTCTTGATTTCAGTATAGCTCTTGGAGCAGCATCCCTACTTCTTGTCATCACCTACCCGCTAATGAAGAGAATTACATACTGGCCTCAATTAGCCTTGGGTGAGCTTGAAATAACTATAAGTATTTCCTTCAGTACCCTCAAGCTATACTTTTATATCTAATATCAATGCGTGTGTGTGGTGTGTGTATGGTGTGTGTGTGTAATGTGGCAGAGATAAAATGTTAAGTCAGTCATGAAATTTTCCAAACCAAGAATAGATTTTCATGTTTTAATGGAGGGCAATTAGCCATTTTTATTGGCTAAAAAATCTTGGACATCTACTAAGATTATCATCATTATTATTTTCTGAAATGCTCTTAAAAATCTAGGTATGTCATGAAGAAAAAAAATTAGCCGCCTTGACTTTACCGCTCTCTTTAGGTAGTTGATCTAGATGCCCTGAAGATTCTGGGGATTGGAACAGAAAGCACTCTGAGGCAGGAGAACAAGAGTTGAAGAGTGTGATAGCTTAGCTCCCTTTCTGGGAAGCCTTCCTTAGACTTAGCAGAAGAAAGTTAGCCAGTCTCTCCTGGGCTCCCATAGCACTCTAATGTGACACTTACTCATTTCAACAGCACTAATTCAACAGGAAGATATTGAGAGCCTACCCTCTCTTCCCGTTAATAACTTGTAAACACCTAGAAGATAAGCATTCTTTACATATGGATGGTGCGGCATCTAACATGGCGCTTGACACATCACAGGTATTCAATAAATATTTGTTGGCAGATAGAGGAAGATAGGTAGGTGAGTCAAAATCTATTGCAAAAATGTCTACTCCTAGACTTTTCTGTTCTATTCCTAGAATAGTCTAGAGTATTAAGAAAACTAGTATTTTTACTTTAAATATTTATTGACACCCTGACTTGCACCTTGTGCCAGGAATCACACCAGGTACTAGGAAAATAAACATGACTGAAACACATTCATCATCTTGAAGGAGCAAGTCCCTCAGGTACCTCAGAGTCAGTGGGTCCCAAACATCTTCTCAGAAACCCTTTTTCTCCTCCACATTGCCTATTTCCACTTAGAATCCGTCCTCCTCAGTTGATGAAGTACGTCTCCTCTGTGGTCCCACAGAGCATGCATGTCAGTGTACCTGAGGGACTTGCAGGTGGAGATGTCTAGCAGGCAATTCAGTATCTAGTCTGAAGCTGAGGGAAGTGATTAGGCTTACACGTAGATATTTAGGAGTTGTCACCGTGTGGATGTTTGTTTACAGTCCTCAGAGAGGGTGGGCTTGAAGAACAAGTGTTCCTGTCTAACTCTTGTTTCAGTAACTTAAAGGGGAAGTAGAGCAGTAATGGAAAGAACACAGGAGTTTGACTCAGATAGGTCTTAAGTTCAAACCCTAGCATCTGATACTATTTATCATTGGTGCCAGTCGTCATACTAGGTAGGATAAATGTTGTTCTCATGAAACCTCCTATTTATCAGCGGGATATTATTCTTTGTGTTAGCTATGTTATTTTAATCGTTAATTAACCTTTCTGGTTCTGTTTTCCTTTTTGGTAAAATGTAGCTAATAACTACCACATGAGAGACTTGAGAAAATTTAAGGAAGAAACATATCTGAGAAAACAGCATACACAGAGCCTAATACATAGAAGCATTTAATACATGCTGATGCCTCTCTCCTTCCCTTTGGAATTCTAAAGTACGTTTAGACTTTCTCCTCTTTCTGTTTCGCTAATTATAGGGTTGACTTTTAATTGGGGAGCATTGCTTGGATGGTCTGCTGTCAAGGGCTCCTGTGACCCATCTGTTTGCCTTCCTCTGTATTTTTCTGGAATTATGTGGACTCTAATATACGATACTATCTATGCTCATCAGGTAAAGAAATATTCTTTTTCGTAACTTTGGCTTAACTTATCATTTTTTAAGAACTTTAAAATAAGAACTAAATTAAAAGGAAAGTTTTTTTTCTTTAGGCTTTTAAAAAAAATTGAGGTCACATTATATGTGTCACGTGTGCAACATTATATTTCGACTTCTGTATACACTACCGCATACTCAGCATCAAAAGTTTAGCTTCCATCCATCACCATACCACTGACCCCCTTTACCCATTTTGCCCTCCCCCTTCGCCTTTCCCCTCTGGTTACCACTAATCTATTCTGTGTATCTATGTGTTTAGTTTTATTTTGTTTGTTCATTTCTCTCTTTCTTTTAATATTCCACACGTGAGTGAAATCATAGTGGTATTTGTCTTTTTCTGTCTGACTTACTTTACTTAGCATAATACCCTCAAGATCCATCTATGTTGTTGCAGTTGGCAAGATTTTATCTTCTTATGGCTGAGTAATATTCCACTGTATGTATATACCACGTCTTTATCCATTCATCTGTTGATGGGCACTCACATTGTTTCCATATCTTGGCTTGCACATAACACTGTGATGAACATTGGGGTACATATATATCTTTTTGAATTAGTGTCTTTGTTTTCTTCCGGTAAATATCCAGAAGTGGAATAGCTGGATCATATGGTAGTTCTATTCTTAACTTTTTGAGGAATCTCCTTACTGTTTTTCCGTATTTATATTCCCACCAACAGTGCACAAGGGCTCCTCTTTCTCCACATCCTTGTCAACACTAGTTATTTCCTGTCTTTTTGATAGCCGTTCTAACAAGCATGAGGTGATATCTCATTGTGGTTTTGGTTCACATTTCCCTATTAATTAGAGATGCTGAACATCTTTTCACATGCCTATTGGCCATCTGTATGTCTTCCTTAGAAAATTTCTTCAGGGCAATGTCTATTCAGATCCTCTGCCCATTTTTTAATTGGGTTATTTGTTTTTTTGTTGTTGAGTTCTTTATATATTTTGGATATTAACACCTTACTGGATATATGATTTGCCAATATCTTCTCCCATGTGGTAGATTGTCTTTTCATCTTGTTGATGGTTTCCTTTGCTGTGCAGAAGCTTTTCAGTTTGATGTAGGCTCATTTATTTATTTCTGCTTTTGTTTCCCTTACCTGCGGAGACATATCCAGAAAGATATTGCTAAGACTGATGTCAGGGAGTGTACTGCCTATGTTTTCTTCTAGGAATTTTGTGGTTTCAAGTCTTTAATCCATTTTGAGTTAATTTTTATGTATGGTATAATATAATGGTCTAGTTTCATTTTTTGCATGTGGCTGTCCAGTTTTCCCAGTGCCATTTGTTGAAGAGACTGTCCTTTTTCCATTTTATGTTCTTTGCTCCTTTGTTGTAAATTAATTTTTCGTATATGGATGGGCTTATTTCTGGGCTCTCAGTTCTGTTTCCAATGATCTGTGTGTGTCTGTTTTTCTGCCAATACCATGCTGTTCTGATAACGATAGCTTTGTAGTATAATTTGAAATCAGGAAGTATGATACCTCCAGCTTTGTTGTTTTTTCTCAAGATTGCTTTGGCTTTTCAGGGTCTTTTGTGGTTCCATACAAATTTTAGGATTTTTTGTTCTATTCCTGTGAAAAATGTTGTTGGTATTTTGGTAGGGATTGCATTGAATCTGTAGATTGCTTTAGGCAGTATGGATATTTTAATAATTTTAATTCTTCAAGTCCATAAGCATGGAATATCTTTCCATTTCTCTGTGTCTTCTTCATTTCTTTTAACAATGTCTCATAGTTTTCAGAGTACAGGTCTTTCACCTCCATGGTTAAATTTATTCCTAGGTATTTTGCTGTTGTTGTTGTTGCAATTGTAAATGAGATTATTTTCTTAATTTCTCTCTCTTCGAGCTCACTGTTAGTATATAAAACACAACAGGTTTTTGTATATTGATTTTGTACCCTACAGCTTTACTGTATGTGTTTATAATTTCTAATAGGTTTTTGGTGGCAACTTTAGGGTTTTCGATATATGAAACCATGTCACCTGCAAATAGTGATTGTTTTTCTTCTTCCTTTCCAATTTGGGTGTCTTTTCTTTTTCTTGCCTAATTGCTCTAGCTGAGAATTCCAATACTATGTTGAATGAAAGTGGCAAGAGTGGGCATCCTCATCTTGTTTCTGATCTTAGAAGGACAGCTTTCAGTTTTTCACCATTGAGTATGTTTGCTTTGGGTTTGTCATATATGGCCTTTATTATGTTGAGGTACATTCCCTCTGTACCCACTTTGCATGAAGCCTCTGATGTCACATGACTGTGATTACAACACTATATGGAAATGCTTACAAATAAAGTTGCTGGAGGAGACCAGTCAGCCAGATGTGAGTGTATCATCAAGACCTAGCTCTACTTAAACAGGAAGGATTTGTTGGGAGAGGCAAGGAATAAACTGAGCCAGAAGTGAAATCTGAATGGATGTGGTTAGGGGGCAAGTGAGCATTTTTCCACATGTGTGATTTTAGCATGATTGCAACTAAAATGTGTAGGAAATTATTGAGATGTGAAAACTCTGAAGTAAAGAAGAGCTATGTGAAGAATTAGAGTTGAGTTTGACTTCTAATTTATTAGTAAAATTATAGTTGAAAGTCAGTATAGGGTCATAAAAGTACGATGATATGTAGAAATAGGTCTGGAAGATAATTTTAGCAGTAACATTTAACTTTGATTTGGCCTGCACCTTCATTTTTGATCAGCTGTTTCTGAGTTACTGTCATGTTCTTTAAAAGACAGTTTCTCCTGGAATTAGATGGTAGTGATGGTTGCAGGACCTTGTGAATATACTAAAACCACTGAATTACATACTTCAAAATGGTGAACTTTACGATATGTGAATTAAATCTCAGTAACATCCAGGCAATTTCTTACTACTTTCTAATGTTAGGACAAGAGAGATGATGCTCTGATCGGGCTTAAGTCCACGGCACTGCTGTTCCGTGAAGATACCAAGCAGTGGCTCAGTGGCTTCACTGTGGCAATGCTGGGGGCACTGAGCCTGGTGGGAGTGAACATCGGTCAGACTGTGCCCTACTACACCGCTCTGGCTGCTGTCGGAGCCCATCTGGCTCACCAGGTTTGATCTTTTCCTTATCTTTCCCTCTCTTTTCTTTGGTGTAAATTATAAAAATTATTTAAACAAAATGCCCTCTGTGTTTACCAAGCAAGTTACTTCCTTAAACAACTACTTGGCTTGTACTGCCTTGAACTGCCCCTTCCCTGCCCCAATATGTCATATAAGAAAGCTAGCTGTATTATTCTAGGGAAATAATGTAAACCTAAACCTAGATTTTTTTTTTCCTTCTAATTTTCCTAGAATTATTTCTGATGTGTGTCTAGAAAAATTTGAGCAATGTCTTAAGGTTGTGGGTTGAGTTGAATTACTCTGAAAGCAAACTGATCAACACAACGGTATTGTTTAAATGTGGGCATCTATTGATGGTTAGCAAACTAATCATTCATTTGTTTGGGTCACACTGGCACAGGGACCAAGGCAAGATAAGACACAAAATGCGAAGATGTCAGAGTTCTGCCTACACAGTAGGAAACTGCCAGGATGTTCACCCAGCACCTCAGCCCCACATGTTTATATGGCAGGTCTACATCACTGACTTCTGTAAAATGAATGAACTAAGTAGAATTTAATTAAATAGGTTGCTTGTAAATGGACTGTATTTTTGCGTCAGTATTACTGTTATTTTCTTTGAACAGAATCGAAAAGATGTTAGTAAGCCTGTATTTAGATGATCTATTTTACACAGATCGGTGCATGTGTAAGCAGGACTTGCATAACATGGTATGAAGGAAACTAAAATCTGATGTGCATAAAGTAAACCACATACTATATCACCTTCATTGTTTCCCTCACCAGGAAAGCTAAAAGGTATGAATTAGTGATTCTCCACATTTCAGCGTTTTCCTCTTCAGAATTTCTCAGCATCTCCTTTTGGTCATTACTCAGCTCCATGGGAGTTGTTATCATCAGTTGATTCTCTGGTTAGGATAATGGATGTTTAGCAATATTTAAGCACCTGGATATTAGCAGAGGAAGGCAAAAATTATGGGGATAATCACAAATATTATAGGAAATATTTGGAACCCACTTTATATTCTGAATTGCCTTTGTGGTCCTCTGCCTAGTCCTTGACACAATACTTTAAGATGGACGTAGTCTTCTAGTATTTGGAGAAAGGAAATCATGATGATTTTAAGTCTGCAGGTCACATAATAAAGAATAGTTGAGGGCTTCCGATGCTTAAGTCCAGGGAAGCGTAAAATAGGGACATGAGACTTTCTCGATATATTTGCAGGAAAACTGTGGAGAAAAGAGAGTATGTTTGGTCGCTACCTGCAGATCTAGGATTTTAGGTGCCCTTCTCTATGTGGGGATGGGAGGAAGATTTTAACATGTATGGGGGTACTTTGGGGTATCATAAATAAACTGGGGAGGGACCACTACAGGCATTTAGTGAGCGAGGGCCAGGTACATTAAATATCTCTTGATGCAGTAGACAGCCCTGCACAGTAGAGAGTTGTCCTGCCCAAATGTAACTTGTTCCTCTGTTGAGAAACATTGCTCTGAAGAATAAAGCTAAACTGGAGGGTAGGAGTTGTAGAGAGCAGATTTTAGATCAATCAGTTTAAGGAAGAACTTTCTAAATAGAATTAAAAATAGCATGTGTTGCCTCTCAGAGTGTTCCTGCACCCGTCAAGTGTAAGTCTTTAGCTTAGATGATATCCACTGAGAGATATGGTAGATTTTTTCTACATTGGAAAACAATCTGGGATACATTAAAGGCTTCCCATTGCTTAAAATTCTATAACAAAGTGCTGTTATCTTCTTCATATTGATGTGTTTATTTGTGATGCCTAAAAGTCCATACTGAGTTCTAACATGGCATGTATTCTTTTCTTATAGATTTACACTCTGGACATCCACAGACCTGAGGATTGTTGGGATAAATTCACCTCCAACCGAACAACAGGACTAATAATTTTTTTAGGAATTGTCCTTGGGAATTTGTGGAAAGAAAAAGAGATTGATAAAACAAAGAAAAATATAGATAATAGAATAGAAAATTAGCAAATTAAGTTTATCTGGGGATTTTTAAAACAAACTTTTACAAAATATTCTCAGGTCTTATTACCACATAATTAGATTTGAATAACAGTCTTAAAATATGTTAATGAATTACAAACCAGTAGATGAAGTTTTAGAGCATTTTTGCCTGGATTTTAGTTCAACTATGTACTAGTCAAATTCTTCCCCGTCACAGAAACCAGGAACTCTTCAGGATTTGCGATCACCTGGAGTATTTATAATTCTCATCTGCAGTTACAGGAATTATATGAGTTTTGGCACTTTAGGAAAAAACGATGTGTGTCTCATCTAAATGAATGTCTCTGTAGGAAAATGGACTCTCTTTTTAGGGCAAAATAAAGGCTGCTACAGAAAGTTGAGGCTTATTGTTCTTTGCGTTGACCTTTACTTACTGCCAAAAGCTGTAATTCAGGAAACCGTTCTGTTTTTTATATTTTAGGAGAATTTAAATCAGTAAATAAAATTTGTTACCTGTTATACCTGTACATACTGCTGTTTGTTACCAACCCTGACATTTATTTGAGAGGTCTCTGTGTACAGCCGTAGTGACCAGAATGGGCCGGCAGTCACTAATGATGACTTTAATTTCTATTTATTTATTTTCTATCTCAGGTGATTGTAATTGATAGGATAGTGGTATATTGGTTAGGTGTAGTAACTATTTCTTTCCTTACCCCCTTCAGAATATTCTCAACACAACAGCCACAACGATTTTCTTAAAACCTCTGTAAGGCCATGTCATTCTTCTTCTCAGAACCCTCCAGGATCTTCCCAGGTCACTCAGTACAAACTGAAAGTCTTGTCACCTGCTAGGCCCACCATGATCTGGCCTTGTCTGTGGCTCCTCCCCTCACACCCCTCTGCAGCCCTGCTGGCCTCGCACTGCTCCTCGACAGGCTGGACAGACTCGACCCAGGGCCTTTACATGTACAATTTCCTTTGCCTACAGTGCTGTCCTTGGATTATGTCTTAGTCCTTCACCGCAGGTCTTTTCCTAAATGTCACCTTCTCAAAGAGGCTTTTCTTAGCCGTTGTTTCTAAAATTTCATTTACAGGGGCTTCCCTGGTGGCGCAGTGGTTAAGAATCCGCCTGCCAATGCAGGGGACACGGGTTGGAGCCCTGGTCCGGGAAGATCCCATATGCCGCAGAGCAGCTAAGCCCATGTGCCTCAACTACTGAACCTGCGCTCTAGAGCCCGGGAGCCACAACTACTGAGCCCACGTGCCACAACTACTGAAGCCCGCGTGCCTAGAGCCCGTTGCTCCGCAACAAGAGAAGCCACCGCAATGAGAAGCCCGCGCACCGTCACGAAGAGTAGCCCCCGCTCGCCGCAACTAGAGAAAGCCTGCGTGCAATAACGAAGACCCAACGCAGCCAAAAATAAATAAATTTTAAAAAATAAATAAAATATATTTTAAAAAATTCATTTACAGATACTACCTACACTACCTATATTATTGGGTTTTTTTTCTCTTCACAACTTACCACTCTCAACCTAAAATATGTCTTACTTGATTTAAGTGGCTGTCATGAACAGTGGGGTGTAGTGCGTTTACTGCTGCCCACAATGGAGATGGGTTATGGGCAGCAGTAAACGCAAAATTGCTTAATGATGGTAATGATAGGATGATGATACAGCTGACTCAGAGCACTTACACATGCCAGGCACGGGTTAATGAGCATAGGAAAATGCATTTAACTGCTTACTCGGCAAATACTAAACCACCGAGTGTGAGTGTTCAGACTTCAGACAGCAATAGCAGCTGTAATTGTACTCTTGCTATAGCAGCAATGAGTTGAAGAGGAGAAGAAATAGAAACTTTGTACCCTATTTTTAGGGAAATACAGTTGGTTACTATTTTATCGAATCCTGACACTGTAGCAGGATAGATAAAATTTAAATCTTTGTTGATTTCTGTTTTCTTACAAATATCATCCAACCCCACCCCCCCCGAAAAGATTTACTTAGCAAAATTTACACAATTTTTCTAGAAAATATAGTAATAATAAAAAATAGGAAGTTTAAACAGATGGGGGATATCGTCAACAATGAGTGAAGTGAGAACCAGGAAAAAAAATTGAGCTTAGAAAAGGGTTATGCCTCTTAAAAATACACCACTTCTCATAGCAGAAAAATGTTGATCTCTAAATGCCTTTTTTGCAGGTGTAAGCTCTGGAAGAATGTTGGCCAGGATAAGTGGCAGGGGAGCAGAGCCAAAAGGAATCTGTTTTTCCCTTATACAGCAGAAACCAACACAAGATTGTAAAGCAATTATACTCCAATAAAGATGTTAAAAAAAATTCTCTTGCTCTCAAAAAGCTGCTTAAGCTTAATTGAATTATTTTAGTTCCTTTTCATTTCTCCCCCCAGGTAGAAAGGCTGAGAAAGTAATATAAATGGGTAAGGAGCAGTTAAGGGGGAAAAAATGAAATAGATTATTTGCTTCTAAAATCCTAGACTTTAAGCAATTCAGGGTTGGAAAGAAGTACATCTGTCATCTGTCTGGTATCAGGGTTGTCTATCTCCTGCGAAGCCATGACGGGTATTATAACTTAAGATAAGTGAAACTACCAGTCTTGTCTTGGGAAATTTGATCAATGGAGAGGGCCCTTGCCCTAGTTTTCTGCTGTAGAGTCACCGTGAGGTTGTAAAGTACAAACATGTGAAAGAACTTTGTAAGCTGAACACTTATCTAATATAAGTTTATGGTGAGGGTGGAGGTGGGGTGGAAGCTACGGGAAATTTGGCTTGCTGTCTGAAAATTGCATCACAAGCGCTGCCTCTCCTGCTTCCTGAACTTTGCTGAATTGCTTTATACCTCTTGCAGATTGTAAAGGCCTCCACAGTTAGGCGCTCCCATTTTCCCCAAATCAAGATACACTCTCGCCCTTGGGCTGGTCTCTTCACTGTCAACACGTCTTCTGCCATCACAGCTAGCAGCTGGTAGGATGATTAGGACCTGGCCTTCGGAGCAAACAGGCCTGTGTGTGAATTCTCCCTGTAATACTTGGCAGCCGGGAGACCTCAGACCAGTGATGAACCTCCCTCAGCCACCACTTCATCTGCCAAGCCTGAGCTGTTGTGAGCATTAAACAGAGTTGGTGTATGTTAAAGCCTGTTATGGGCTGAATTGTATTGCCCTAAAATTCATATAGTGAAGTCCTAGCTCCCAGTAACTCAGAATGTAACCATATTTGGTGATAAGGTCTTTAAAGAGGTTATTAAGTTAAAATGAGGTCATTAGGGTATGCCCTAAACCATTATGACTGGTGTCCTTATAAGAGGAAATTTGGACACACAAAGAGACACGTGTACACAGAGAGATGACTGTGTGAATGCACAGGGAGACTATTGCCATCTACAAGCCAAGAAGAGAGGCTTCAGAAGAAACCAACCCTTCCAACACCTTGATCTCAGACTTCTGGCCTACAGAACTGTGAGAAAATGAATGTGTTTTTTAACCACTCTGTCTGTGGTGTTTTGTTATGGCAGCCCAAGCAAACTTAATATGAAGCTGTACTGTAGTACTGAACTGCACAGAAAAGATACTCTACCAATGCGGTTTACTAGAAAGTGCTCCCTTTTCCACCCCAACTCTGCTTTTTTGTCTCAAAGCACAAGTTTTAGCCGTTATAGTGTTCATAGCAGTGGTAGACTGAATACAACCTTCCAAAGATGTCCATGTCCTAATGCCAGAGCCAGCAAATATATTTCCTTATATGATAAAGGGGCTTTGCAGATGTAATTGAGGAGGACCTTGAGATAGGGAGATTATCCTGGTTTATCTGGGTGGGTGCAGTGTAATCACAAGGATCTTTACAAGAGGGAGGCAAGAAGGTCAAAGTCAGTAGTAGCAGATGTGATGACAGAAGCAAGAGGTTAGAGTGAGGCAAGAAAGGGTTTGCAAGCCAAGAAATGCAGGTGGCCTTTAGAAGCTGAAAAAGACAAGGACACAGATTCTCCCCTCTGAGCCCCTAGAGGGAACCAGCCCTGCTGACACCTTGACTTCAGCCCAGTGAGTCTGAGTTTGAACTTCTGACCTCCAGAATTGCAAGATCATAAACTTGTGTGGTTTTAAGCCACTAAATTTGTGGTAATTTGTTGCAGCATCAACAAGTAAACTAATACAACAACTATTTGAGCTCTATTGAGCTGTCCTCTGAACTGCCAGAGCTCTTTGTTGGCACCAGTAGAGCAGTGGCTAAGAATGCAAGTCCAGGTGACAGCTTGCCTGGGTTTGAATCTCTCCTTTAACACCTTCCAGTTACCTGATCTCCCTGTGGTTCTGTTTCTCAAATGGGGCTAATAATAGTACCCTTCTCGTGGATTTAAAAATTATCTGTCTCCCTCTGCTAGAAAGCAGATTCCATAATAACTGGGACTTTGTCTTATTCACTAAAATAGCCCCAATACAGCACACTGTAGGTATTCAATAAATATTTGTAATTTATCATACATCAGTGAGTGAGCTGACAGTTGAGTCACTTGCCAGACCCAGGGTTAGGTGTCACCATTAGAAATTATGAATGGTGCTCAGCAACATAGTAAAAAATTCACAATGTGAGGCACCATAATAAAAATAAAGATTTCCATGTACACATGATTAAAATATATGTAAAATATATATATATATAATGAAGACTAAAGAAACAAAAAAAAATATGTCATGGGTAATAGGTTATTATAATACTGCTTTATAATAGCACTAGACAGGTGCTGGTCCTAAATTTCATATTTCAAACTAATATATGAATGTAACCTTTAGTTCTTCCCATGTTATTTTCACTTTTTAATATTTGCATTTAAAAAATAGACCTCAAGATCACCTATATTTAGCCCCTACAAAAACAAAAGAAAGAAGGTTATTATTATCTTAATAAGTTCTTTCCAAAATAAAGCATAGGATTGAGTACTAAAGGAAGGCCTGTAACTGCAGCCTCAGACTTCCATGTCTTCTTTTAAGCAATAATCTGAAAAAGAATTCTAGTTCTGAGAAAGAAACCCCAACAGAGCACCAAAGTGGAGACAACCCTTTGGCTACACTGTAAAGCAGGCATATCCCCATGTCACTGTGGAGCCAACATAGTTCTTAACCAATGATGTCCAAAGGCCTCGTAACATTGGGCAGTGAGCTGCACCCCTTGCTCATTATCAGAAATAGAAGACTGGGAAGAGTAATGCCACCTTGCTTGTCCCCAGGACTAATTGACAAGGAGCGGGAAATTAAAAGTTGCCCATAGCTTTCTTCTGTCTTTTTAAAATAATATTTACTGCATTCTTTTTTTTAAGATTTTTTTTTTATTGAGGTACAATTGACATACAACATTATATATATATATATATATTTTGACCACACCACGTGGCATGTGGGATCTTAGTTCCCCAACCAGAGATTGAACCTGCACCCCCTGCGTTGGTAGCGCAGAGTCTTACCCACGGGACTGCCAGGGAAATACCTGCATTCTTTTTCTAATGTAAAAGTAGCATATGTACATTGTAGGAAGTGTAGAAATACAAAAAAGCACAAAGGTGAAAATAAAATTCATTTTTAATGTCATTGTTTAAAGATACGCACTATGAGCACAGTGATAGTCTTCTAGACTTTCAATAGGCTTATAAGCATATTTTTAATAAAACTGGAGGGTCTTCCCTGGTGGCACAGGGGTTAAGAGTCCGCCTGCCAATGCAGGGAACACGGGTTGGAGCCCTGGTCTGGGAAGATCCCACATGCCGCGGAGCAACTAAGCCCGTGCGCCACAACTACTGAGCCTGCGTTCTAGAGCCCGCGAGCCACAACTACTGAGCCCGTGTGCCACAACTACTGAAGCCCGCGCGCCTAGAGCCTGTGCTCTGCAACAAGAGAAGCCACCGCAACGAGAAGCCCGAGCACCGCAGGGAAGAGTAGCCCCCACTCGCTGCAACTGGAGAAAGCCCGCACGCAGCAACGAAGACCCAACGCAGCCATAAATAAATAAATAAATTTTAAAAGTAAATAAATAAAATTGGAGCCACACCGTACTTCTTCAAAATCTACTTTCACTTAATATTTTCCCATGTCATTAAATCTTCCTTCAAAATAGGAGTGTTTATTGGTTGCACAGGTTTTTTTAAATCATTGTTTACTCTTATATAATTAATCTTATTATTGAATATGTACATTTTTTACTTTTTTCCCTCCCTCAAAAACACCAGTGCTATGAATAGATTCCTATCTTTGGGCGCATCTCTGATTATTTCCGTAGGAAAATTCCTCGAGGCAGAATGTCTCTGCACATCTCCAGGGATTATAGGGTGAAGGTAGAGGGCTGGACGTGCTGGTATGCACGTTTTTAAGGTTTTGGATACATTTTCTCTAATTACCTCCAGAAAGGTCTGTATTTTTACCTGCAGTGCATTGAGGGCCTCTTTCCTAAGACTCTAACCAACACTGAGACAATTTTTTTCATCCTTGCAAATTACATAGGCAAGAATAATACATTGTTCCACCTACATTTCTGTGATTACTAATGTAGTTGAATATTTTTCAAAGTGTTTATAAGACATTTATATTTCTTCTATGTGAATTCCCTGAGTGTCTTGCCTGTTTGGTTATTGCTGTTGTTAATACATTCTGCTTTGTTCTTAAAGGCTTAAACATAAGACATGACACCATAAAACTCCTAGAAGGGAGCATGGGCAAAACATTCTCCGACATAAATTGTACCGATGTTTTCTTAGGTCAGTCTCCCAAGGTGATAGAAATAAAAACAAAAATAAACAAATGGGACCTAATCGAACTTACAAACTTTTGCACAGCAAAGGAAACCATAAAAAATTTAAAAAAGAAGAAAAGAAAAGACAGCCTATGGAATGGGAGAAAATATTTGCCAAAGATGCGACAGGGCTTCCCTGGTGGTGCAGTGGTTGAGAGTCTGCCTGCTAATGCAGGGGACACGGGTTTGAGCCCTGGTCTGGGAGGATCCCACATGCCACAGAGCAGCTAGGCCCGTGAGCCACAACTACTGAGCCTGCGCGTCTGGAGCCTGTGCTCCGCAGCAAGAGAGGCCGCGATAGTGAGAGGCCCATGCACCGCGATGAAGAGTGGCCCCCACTTGCCACAACGAGAGAAAGCCCTCACACAGAAACGAAGACCCAACACAGCCATAAATAAATAAATAAATAAATAATTTTAAAAAAACAAAGATGCGACAGACAAGGGTTTAATCTCCAAATATACAAACAGCTCATACAGCTCAACAACAAAAGAATAAACAACCCAATCGAAAAATGGGCAAAAGACCTTAATAGACATGGGCAGAAGACCTTAACAGGCTAAGAAGACATACAGATGGCCAGTAGGCACATGAAAAGATGCTCAACGCCACTAATTATTAGAGAAATGCAAATCAAAACTACAATGAGGTACCACCTCACACTGGTCAGAATGGCCATCATTAAAAAGTCTACAAATAACAAATGCTGGAGAGGGTGTGGAGAAAGGGAACCCTCCTACACTGTTGGTGTGAATGTAAGTTGGTATAGCCACTATGGAAAACAGTATGGAGGTTCCTCAGAAACCTAAAAATAGAATTACCATATGATCCAGCGATCCCACTCCTGGGAATGTACCCGGACAAAACTATAATTCAAAAAGATACATGCACCCCTATGTTCATAGCAGCACTGTCCACAATAGCCAAAACATGGAAACAACCTAAATATCCATCAACAGATGAATGGACAAAAAAGATGTAGTACATATATACAATGCAATACTACTCAGCCATAAAAAAGAACAAAATAATGCCATATGCAGCAACATGGATGCAACTAGAGATTGTCATACTAAGTGAAGTCAGAAAGAGGAAGACAAATACCATATGATATCACTTATATATGGAATCTAAAATATGGCACAAATGAACCTGTCTATGAAACAGAAACAGACTCACAGACATAGAGAACAGACTTGTGGTTGCCAAGGGGGAGAGGGGGAGAGAGAGGGATAGACTGGGAGTTTGGAGTTGGTAGATGCAAACTATTACATTTAGAATGGATAAACAACAAGGTCTTAATGTATAGCACAGGGAACTATATTCAGTATCCTGTGATAAACCATAATGGAAAAGAATATTAAAAAAGAATGTCTATATGTGTGTAACTGACTCACTTCGTTGTACAGCAGAGATGGGCACAACACTGTAAATCAATATACTTCAATTTAAAAAAAATAAGAAATACATGCTGCTTTGTTGACCGTACCTCCCAAATGTGATATTTGACATACTTAGACTGTGTTCTTATTTTACAAGATCATTATTATGTTAATAGTTATGGGATTTTTTATTTCATGCTTTAGACAGTCCTATCTCTTCCATGGAGAAGGTAATATGTTTAACATATTTGTAGTTGTTCTTATTATTGTGTACTATTCAGTCAGTCATCAAACATTTATTGAGCATCTTCTATATCCCAGGCACGGACTAGTTGCTGCAGACACACAGATGGATTACATAGATAGTTCCTATGGTCAAAAAGCTCACAATATGCTTTATAGAGCTGTGCTGTCCAACATGTAGCCACTGGCCACATGAGATGATTAAGCATTTGAAATGTGGCTTGTCTGAATTGAGATGTCCTGTAAGTGTAAGATACACACCAGATCCAAAGACCTAGTATGAAAAAATGCAAAATATCTCATTAGCAATTTATTGATTTCAAGCTGAAATCGTATTTTTGTATATTGACTCAAATACAATATATTATTACCATTAATTTTACTTGTTTCTTTTTACTTTTTTAATGTGGCTACTAGAAAAAATTGTATTACATTAGTGGCTAGCATTATATTTCTGATATATAGCAACACCCTATATGGGATTATCCATATTCAGAAGGTTTGACCTATAAAAATTACATAAACTCAGAGCTCTAGTTTCCTTATCTGCTAAACATAGGGAATAAAATTTAACTTCACTTGGTTGGTGTGAGTCAAAACTGATAAATTTCCTGGCACATGATAAAAACTCAAAGAATCTTAGTTCCTTTCTCCCCCTATTCCCTTGCTTTGAAAGGTAAGTTGCTATAGAAAAGGAAAAACGTTGAAACAAGTCAATATGTCAGCACTTTTAAAGTTCATGCTACCAACAGTAGTATCTTTCTATCCATCTGGATGCTTTTTCATGAATAAGTTGAGAGAGATGATGATAAATAGATGATAAATAATGGATGGATGGAGACATAAACAGGCCAATAGATACATAGATATTCAGTTACGTTCCTCATCTATTGACATTTTAATCAGAAAAATGGGAAAAACTTCCTAGCTTTCCTTCCCTTCTTGACATTGAGCTAGAATCATAACAGCAGTGCACAGTGCCTAGAACAGTATGCGCACACCCTAATTGCTTGTTGGTTGAATAAATGGAAATATTGGAATAGGTAAGGACCATAGATACCACCTAGTCTGGTGAGTCTCTCTAACTTTTGTTAAATAGACAACAGAAAAACATTCTTCAAATAAAATCTTACATAAAGCCCTAATATATAAATTATAGATTAAAACAGAGACTTAGCCCTTTGACCTGTGAAGGTGCCTGAATCCTCCCTCTGAGCTCCCTTTCTTGTTCAATGGAGTCCCTGCTGGACTTCTGGGGAGCCTTGGGATTCTCAAACAATCCAGTTTGAAAACTGTTTATCTTCTAATTCTACATGAAAGGAAACTAAGGCCTAGAGAAATAATTCACCTATAATCAGAACAAGTTATTGCCAGAAGAGAACTGAGATAAGAATGAACATTTAAGTCCATATGGTTTTGGTTAAGTCTGTCTAAGAGCCAACTAAACCTTTCCAGCTTCAGTTTCTTTGTATCTAAAATGGGGATTAAAATAATACCTACTTCATGGTGGTGGTGTAAGGATTGCACAAGAAAATGATCTCATCCAGTCTCGTGACTTTCAATGTCATCTGTGTATTGATTACTCCTAAATGTGTGCCTGCAGCCTAAACTTTCCCCTTGAACTTGAACTGGACAGAATTGACTGCTGAACTGCCTGCTTGACATTTCTCCTTGCAAGCCAAATAGGCACCTCCAACTTAACATGTTCAAAACTGAGCTCTCAATCTTCCCCCTCAAGTCTTCTCCTCCCACCCTCTATACCATCTCAGTAATGGCATCCACTCTTCCTGTTGCTCTGGCCAAAACCCTGGGATTGTCCATGATTCCTCTCTTTCTCTCACATTCCATATCCAAGACATTAGAAGAGCCTCTTGGCTCTACCTTCAAAATATGTGCAGAATCCCACAGCTACCACGCTGGTCCAAGTCACCATCCTTTTTCCCTGGATTAGTGCTTCCTGACTGGTCTCCCTTCTTTTCCCTTGCCCCCTCTCATTCTGTTCTCACCGCAAGAGCCTGAGTGACGCTATTAAAACACAAGCTGGCACCTGTCACGTCTCTCCTCAGAACTTCCCAGGGGCTCCCGAGTCATCTCAGTGTAAAGCCAATGTCCTAAGCTTGGCCCTCAGGTCTTGTGTGATGCAGCTGCCTGTTACCTCCTGACTTCTCTACCACTCTCTCCCTTGCTACACTGCTCCAGCTCTACAGGCCGCCTTGTATTTGCTGGAATGCCTCCCCCAGGTTCCATCAAGGCTACTCCCTCACCTCCTTCAATCTTTGCCCAAACATCACCATGTCGGTGAAACCTAAATCTTTGTCTTCCCTTTCTCAGACTGCACACTCACAATACATAAACTTCCTTTCTCTTTTTCTGCTTTATTTTTCTCCATAGTAAAACGTGATATAATTTGATATACTTATTTCCTTTATTTTCTGTCCTCACCATCTAGAATTTAAGTTCCATGAGAGCAAGGATATTTCCTGTTTTGACCAATACTTATCTCCAATGCCTGGAAGAGTGCTTAACAAAGAGTAAGCACTCAATAAATACTTGTTGCATGAATCATGTATGTAAAGCTTTTTCTAGCACAGAACATGCTTATTAAATACTGTGATTGTTTGCAGGCATTTTCAGCTTTCTTTTTCCTCTCCAAACTATCTCTCTTTATAGAAGCCATACAGGAGGAACTATTCACTTAAGAGATAGCTAAGTTTAAGGTTCTATTTTCGGAGAACGATTTTAACATTCAGTTCCTAGGCCTGAGTTTCTTAAATGGTTTCAACTTATCAGGGGTGAGAGAATGTGTAACAGAAAATAGAGAACTTGTTAAAATTTTGGATGAATTTTAAAGGGAATATCCTACCCACTAATAAAGTACAAGTTCAATGTAAAGAAATGGAAAGTAATTATGCAAATGCTAATTAGATTTCAATTTGTTTACTTACCAGTTTAAAACTCTAAGAATCTTCTTTTAAAAATTAAAGTTATTATTGGTTATTACAAAATATTGGTTGTATAACTGTAGATGGAAAGTAACCTTTAAAACCGTATATTAAAATTTTTTAATAAAATAAAATACAAAATTAAATTAAATTAAAATTAAAGTTATTATTTAATTTTTTCCTTAGGCAGCACTGAGCATTGTACCAAAAATAAATTATCATGACTCTTACTTCCTTTATGCTTAGGTAATAGAAATACTTGCCCTATATCGGTGAAAATTACTGGGATCCCAGTTCAGGTCTTGTTTCAGGAATGCTTCATAAACACTAATTGCTTTCAGTTTACTTTATTTCCTTGAAGAGAGATAAGGACAACTTTAACACTTTAGCATCAAGAATGAGTTTACGTCTCTGACATAACATAATAAATACTCAATGAATATTTTAAATAAATTCACTTGAAAGCAAGAAAGTTTTTTTTTTTTTTTGGCTGTGCAGCTTGTGGTATCTTAGTTCTCTGACCAGGGATTGAACCCAGACCCTCGGCAGTGAAAGCACGGAGTCCTAACCACTGGACCGCCAGGGAATTCCTGAAAACAAAAAAGTTTTTAACACAAATTAATTAATTACTAACTGAAAATTGTTAAGATCTCAGGATGTGCAAAAGAAAGTAGGAAAAAGGTATGCAGTTTCATAATTTCTCCCCATCCCTGCCTTCGGGTTTCTGAGTGCCTCGGTTTTGTTCCTGGCTGGTGTTTATTGTGTGTACAGGTAGGCCCTCCTCCAGAGTCAGATGTGAATGAAATGACAATAACAGGTGTGGATGTGCTCCAGCAGGAAGGACAACAAGTGCGAAGCCTGGAAATAGGGACAAACCAAGCAGATTCAAGGAACAACAAGGTCAGATTTCTTATTTATCTCCAGAGCCATGCTGCATTTCAACACATGGTGGAGAGGCTGCTGCTGGAGGGTGCCAACGCTGTCACCGCTTTTGAAAACAGTGTGGCAGTTTCTTCCAGTTAACTCTGCCTTTACCACCTGACCCAGCAATCCCATGCCTAGGCATGTACCCAAGAGAAAAGGGAGCAGGTTCACACAAAAACCTGCACATGACTGTTTACAGTAGATCAATTTATAATCACCCCAAACTGGAAAAAACCCAAATGTCCCTCAACTGGTAAAGGGTAAGCAATCTGTGGCACGTATAATACGATGGAACACTACTCAGCAGTAAAAAGGAACAAATTACTGATCTAGGCAGCCACGTGCATGGGTCTCAAATGCATTATACCAAGTGAAAGAAACCAGACTCCAAAAGCAGTGTACTGTAGGATTCCATTTATATGATATCCTGGTAAAGGTAAAACTATGGGGATAGAAAACAGATCAGTTGTCGCTAGAAACCGGCGGTCAGGGGAGAGGTTGACTATAAAAAGGCACGAGGGAGTTTGGAGGGATGCTGGAACTGTTCTGTATCTGGACTGCAATGATTTTACACAATTGTATACATTTGTCAAAATGCAGAGAAATGTACATACACACAAAGATGAATTTTACTGTATGTTAATTATACCACTCACACACAAAAACTGAATGGAAGTCTTTTCATCAAGTTAAGGTGAAAACAGTCAAAATGCAATCACATTGTTGTTATGCTAATTAAGCTAGAAGCTAAAATTTTATCCGTCCACATATAGATTTATGCTCTGGAAGAACCACCATTTTTCCAACACCTAGAGTCATTCATTTAATCATTGTTTATCAAATACCTACTATATGCTATGCACTGTTCTATATTCCGAGGATACCTCAATGAACAAGGTGTGTCCCTGCCTTCCTAGAGCTTGCATTTTAATAACAAATAAATAAGTGAATACATGCATAGGTAAATAAATACATATACTATTTAAAATAATAAAATTTGACATAGTGGTAAGTTGTAAAGAAAATAAAGCATGGTAAAGGGAAAGAGAGTTATGGGGCAAGGAGACTATTTTTTTTTTTCCTTTTGGCCACACAACACAGCATGTGGGATCTTAGTCCCCTGACCAGGGATTGAACCTGCACTCCCTGCATTGGAAGCATGGAATCTTAACCACTGGACCGCCAGGGAAGTTCCCAGGAAGGAGACTATTTCTGATAGAGCGCCAGGGAAGAAATTCTGAGTGGCAGTTGAACAGAGGCTTAAACGATGTGATGGAGGGACTGTGTAATAGCTGTGGCAAGACTGTTCCAGGAAGAGGGAACAGCACGAATATCAACCTTGAAACAAGGATGAATCAAGCAGATACAAGGAGCAACCAGATTGCCGGATTTCTGGTCTTGTTTCCATAGTCCACTATCATGCCACATTATGAATTCAGATCATTTTAATTTATACCTGTCAAAATTATAATATACTGGGGAAAGTTTAGTCTATTTATCCCAAAAGGATAAATGGAAGATACAAGCATGCACAACTACTGTCAAAAAGTGGGAAGCAAAACAAAACAAGTGTGTCAATTCTTAGTTGCAAACTGGTCAATCTCAGCAGACAATTTATCGAGAGAACATCAGAAATCTCACAGAAATGAAGAACCGGTGTGCTAGTTATCAAATTATTGCCTCTCAGGTCTAAATTCAACCCGCATTATCTGCTTTACAATAATGGGGCTGGACCCTGTAAGCATTTCTCCTTGGCAGTGAGCATGATATTAAACTTTGTCAGTAGAGGGTGCTGGAGGGACATTGCAGGAGGAAGGGGCTCTCTCTCCGGATTCAGGTGCGTTTCTATTTGCTTCCTGTTTCTACATGTGACTGTCAGCAGCATGTGGTCAGGATTTCAGTAATGCTTCTCCCCAGCTACTCTGAGCTGAACTGAGTTCCCCCAAAATTCATATGTTGAAGTCGTAAACCCCCAGAACCTTAGAAAGTGACTGTATTTGAAGATAGGGTCTTTAAAAAGGTAGTTAAGGTTAAATGCGGTCATTAGGAGGGGCCCTAATCTGATATAACTGGTGTCCGTATAAGCGGAGATCACACAGAGGGAAAACTATGTGAAGATACTGGAGGAAGGCCATCTACAAGCCAAGAAGAAAGGTCTCAGAAGAAATCAACCCTGGTGACAATTTTTTCTTGGACTTCTAGCCTCCAGAACTGTGAGGAAATAAATTTCTGTTGTTTAAGCCACCCAGTCTGTGGGACTTGGTTATGGCAGCCCTAGTAAATTAACACACCAGCTGTGCACATAAAGGTAAGCTCTCAGTCCCTACACAGCTAGGCGACCACCTTGCTGCAGCCCTCCTGACATCAGGCCTCATGACTACCAGCTGGAAAATGGGTTCTTGTGCCCATAACCCCTGCACAGGCCCATGTGCCAGCCCCTGTCCTTCTGTGCTCCAGAGTGTTTGCCATCCTTGCCCACGTGTACCCCAGAGGATGTTTCCTCTTGCCAGTCCTGACCATGGCTTCCTGGCCAAGTTCAGCCCTCCTCCCTCCAGATGGGCGTTCCCTGCTTGTCTGGTGGCTATAGACCATCTGGCTGAGGGCCCCCCAGCAGCCTGGCCGTCATCCAGTGGGCTACAACCACTCCTTCTCCCACAGGTTTGAGTCCCAGCTTGAGGACAGGGAGACATTCCAAGTTTGCTTCTTCCTTGGGTACTTTTCTCAGACCTAGGGTATTCTTTAGAGTTCTCTTTACCTCTCATAGTTATTACCCTGCTATAGTTAATAATTCTTTATATTAAACTTTCCCTGTTCATATTATGCTTAGACTCTCACTGCTGCAGTCTGTTACAGAATCAGTACTGGGAGCAGCCCTAAGAGGCAGACCTGTAAAAATGGGATTGGGCAGTTTGTTTGCCAATGCCCTTGCATTTGAGCACAGTATCGAGATACTTGCCAATGGGATATGGGAAGCTAGCGGTTCCTGGCATGCTGGGATATCGCAATCAAACTATCACCTGTGGTTGATTGTAACGAAGTGCAAACTGAAGCATATGTCTTAGCACCCCAAGTGGTCGCTGCACCTGCCTGTTACAGCAGTCAGTGACGACAATAAGGAACGTGGTGTGAGATCAGTTTTTCTGAGTGCGCTTGAGTACTTACAGAAAGGAAATGACAAACTCAAATCTTTGAACTCCCAGCTCAAGTCACAGTTGGAGAACCAGAAAGCTTCCATGACAGCCCTAAAAGAATCTTTTCCTTTTACCCAGAGAGCTGGTACTACTGAAAATTAAACATAAAATGTAATTGTTTGGATTACTGAATTAAAACAATGGTGGAACTTACAGTTTCTGAGCCTCCCTTTCGTACGAGAGAAGCTTGCAAACTAAGTCCAAGCCAGCTAGCCTTCCTTTGTTTAAATACCTGTGAAAACCTCATCTGAGGCAGATGTCTTGAAAGGGGTCTTTCATTCTCCTCAAGACCCAGCCCAGCTTTGTGACTAGATGCATAACTAAGGTTAAACCTCAGCATGTTCCCACAGGACAGGTACACGTTACGACCCAGGAAGAAATAGTTTACCCCCTGAAAGAACTGCCACACTTTTCTAATATATCTCACATGTGGGAGTTTACTCTAAAGATGTTAAAACCAGAAGAGTGGAATATAACGCTAGGTCAGGCCAAATGTATTGATATGAGTGCACTTACCGGAAAGCTTTCCTGGCATAATGTGGAGGAGGGAATACAAAGTCTTAGGGAGATAGGAATGTTGGACCTGATTTATCACATGCACTCTGTACATCCACCCCCCAGCTATGTTCCAGGAAAAGACCCAGGAGACAAGTCCCTTCACTAAGGCACCTACATTCTTGGAAATCTCTGTCACTCTCTTTTATAGGCTAGGCGTGACTATAGAGGGATCACTGTCTAGAGGAGCCCACTGATTTCAATGGGGATGATGGGACCCCAGAATAGCAGAGGCCAAGTGGCAGCATTTGACCATCAAAGACAAGGTGTGTCTACCGTAAAGGATGGCAATGACATATCAGAAATCAGAATGCTTTGGCTCGCAAAGATCTTTGGCCGCGGCTAACTGATCAAAATGGATGGGGCAGCTTGCCATATGGTTTGATTTCTATTACAGGGAAAACTCTAGGACTGGTAGCCAGAAACTTGGCTTGAGTTGTTCTAGTGGTGAGTCACTGCCTTTCACTTTGGATTTCTCGACCTAAGTGAATTTACAGACTCAGAAGTCTTTGAATGAAGAGTGTTGCTTATGACCCTTCTTAATCAGAGCCTCACAGGAGGAGGAATTCTGGGCCACCACACCTAGCAAGGGGCAGATCAGGGATTTGAGTTCCAGCCCCTACTCTTAACCATTATTATCTTTTATCTCCATACAAAGTACAAGGTAATAAAACCGTCAACCTTGCTCTGCATAACATGTAAGTCCAGCTGAAGCTCACCATGCTGTGGGTGTTGAGAAGGGCACATGGCGTTCTGGATCCTAAGCAGCAAACCTGCAGTTGAGAGGGGAATGATTATGGCTGCTTCTCCTCTTTTCTTCTTTGGGAAAAGAGGCTCCTAGGAACTTGTAGATGGAGGACAGTGCCTGGTGCCTGTTTGTTCATGGTGTTGCTGTACTCATAAACTCACACCTTTCTAGGTTGGCATGTAAGACCTCCTTACCCCACAGCTAGGTTGACTAAATGTCCTGGTTTGCCCAGAACTGAGGTGTTTCCTGTGACTTTGGACTTTCCATGCTACAACTAGGGAAATTCTGGGCAAAATTCCAGGCAAACCAGAACCGGCATATTCCAGTAATCCAGCTACAATTCCAGCAGCTGTATTGCCTAGGAGTACAGGAAAACAGAAAGATGAATTGCTCAGATCTTATCTGATTTTGACTCCATTTCATGATAGAATCAAGTGTGTTAATTTGTATGTAATTTTTTGATAAAGTATCCTCTAAATTTTATATGTCTTCTAGCCATTAGTACTGACTCCAATCAGAAGATGGTAAAATATTTATTATAAACTCAACGGATGAATAATTCATGTGAAGCAGCCTCACAGCCCCAAATTGCACAATCTGTCTTAGACAAATGACGTCAACATAATTTCCTCAGGGTTTTCAGAATATCTTTTTTTTCCCCTCCTGTATCCTTATTTATTTATTTTTTAACATCTTTATTGGAGTATAATTGCTTTACAATGTTGTGTTAGTTTCTGCTGTATAACAAAGTGAATCAGCTATGCATATACATATATCTTCATATCCCTTCCCTCTTGCGTCTCCTTCCCTCCCACCCTCCCTATCCCACCCCTCTAGGTGGTCACAAAGCACCGAGCTGATCTCTCTGTGCTATGCGGCTGCTTCCCACTAGCTATCTATTTTACATTTGGTAGTGTATATATGTCAATGCCACTCTCTCACTTCGTCCCAGCTTACCCTTCCCCCTTCCCATGTCCTCAAGTCCATTCTCTACGTCTGCATCTTTATTCCTGTCCTGTCCCTAGGTTCTTCAGAACCATTTTTATTTTTTAGATTCCATATATATGTGTTAGCATACGGTATTTGTTTTTCTCTTTCTGACTTACTTCACTCTGTATGACAGACTCTAAGTCCATCCACCTCACTACAAATAACTCAATTTCATTTCTTTTTATGGCTGAGTAATATTCCATTGTATATATGTGCCACATATTCTTTATCCATTCATCTGTTGATGGACACTTAGGTTGCTTCCATGTCCTGGCTATTGTAAATAGTGCTGCAGTGAACATTGTGGGACATGACTCTTTTTGAATTGTGGTTTTCTCAGGGTATATGCCCAGTAGTGGGATTGCTGGGTCGTATGGTAGTTCTGTTTTTAGTTTTTTAAGGAACCTCCATACTGTTCTCCATAGTGACTGTATCAATTTACATTCCCACCAACATTGTAAGAGGGTTCTCTTTTCTCCACACCCTTGCCAACATTTATTGTTTGTAGATTTTTTGATGATGGCCATTCTGACTGGTGTGAAGTGATACCTCATTGTAGTTTTGATTTGCATTTCTCTAATGATTAGTGATGTTGAGCATCCTTTCATGTGTTTGTTGGCAATCTGTATATCTTCTTTGGAGAAATGTCTGTTTAGGTCTTCTGCCCATTTTTGGATTGGGTTGTCTTTTTTTTTTGATATTGAGCTGCATGAGCTGCTTGTAAATTTTGGAGATTAATCCTTTGTCAGTTGCTTCATTTGCAAATATTTTCTCCCATTCTGAGGGTTGTCTTTTGGTCTTGTTTATGGTTTCCTTTGCTGTGCAAAAGCTTTTAAGTTTCATTAGGTCCCATTTGTTTATTTTTGTTTTTATTTCCATTTCTCTAGGAGATGGGTCAAAAAGGATCTTGTTGTGATTTATGTCATGTAGTGTTCTGCCTATGTTTTCCTCTAAGAGTTTTATAGTGTCTGGTCTTACATTTAGGTCTCTAATCCATTTTGAGTTTATTTTTGTGAATGGTGTTAGGGAGTGTTCTAATTTCATTCTTTAACATGTAGCTGTCCAGTTTTCCCAGCACCACTTATTGAAGAGGCTGTCTTTTCTCCATTGTATATTCTTGCCTCCTTTGTCAAAGATAAGGTGATCATACATGCGTGGGTTTATCTCTGGGCTTTCTATCCTGTTCTATTGATCTATATTTCTGTTTTTGTGTCAGTACCATACTGTCTTGATTACTGTAGCTTTGTAGTATAGTCTGAAGTCCAGGAGCCTGATTCCTCCAGCTCCGTTTTTCTTTCTCAAGGTTGCTTTGGCTATTCAGGGTCTTTTGTGTTTCCATATAAATTGTGAAATTTTTTGTTCTAGTTCTGTGAAAAATGCCATTGGTAGTTTGATAGGGATTGCATTGAATCTGTAGAATGCTTTGGGTAGTGTAGTCATTTTTACAATATCTTTTTTTTTTAATATTTTAATCAATTGGGTTCTGTCTCACTAATATTTTATTTTTTTTAATATTTATTTATTATTTAAGCTGTGCCAGGTCTTAGTTGCAGCACATGGGATCTTTGTTACAGCATGCAGGATCTTTAGCTGCGGCATGTGGACTTGTTAGTTACAGCATACGGGCTCTTAGTTGCAGCATGCATGTGGTATCTAGTTCCCCAACCAGGGATCACACCCGGGCCCCCTGCAATGGGAGCATGGAGTCTTACCCACTGGACCACCAGGGAAGTCCCAGAATATCTTAACACCAGTAAAAGTCTACAGCTATTGAGAGGAACACATAGTATGTAAGTAAATTCAGTGCACAAGTGATGTGAAAACTCTTTTTTAGGCTTTCTTTCAACAGCTGCCTACTGACTTTTTTCCTTTAAAAAAAATTAATTCAGTTCTCTTTTTTTCCCCTTTGTGCCTTCATATAGAAAGGTTGATAATCAGTTAAATGTCTAAAAGGCAGACAGCTGACATGAGAAAAGTAATTTTTTTCTATCCCAGAATCACAGTCTTAAGGATTTTAAATTTCAAAACAACCCCAGCAGTTGTCTGACCCTGTACCTGCAATTACCTAATGGAGAGATAGTGTGTTGTGACATGATAAGAATGCTAGTTAAAGTATAAAAGTATTTGTTACTGGTTTACTTCTTAAAATAAAAAATGATAATAAAGTGAAAGAGATTCAAAGTCTCCCAATCTACAGCTCTGTTGTGAGAAACTAATGATAATAACCAACACCTATCTGGTTCTACTGTGTTCCAGGTATTGTTCTAAGCACTTTGCACCTATTAACTCATTTTATAGGCAGGAAAAAGAGGAAGAGAGAGGTTGAGTAATGAGTAAAAGGTCACACAGGTGGTAACTGGTGGTGCTGGGATTCAGCCCCCCATGATCAGTCCAGAGTTCTTGCTTTAACCGTCAGTCATATTGCCCTTTCACAGTCAATAACACAGTCACATGCAAAGGAATTGAGAAGGACTGTATCAGTGGTCCTGTATTTTCAGCTAGGACTGAAGCAAAAAAATAAGAACCACTTTAATTTATAATAAAGACATAGAAACAGAAAGTGGACATCCCCAAATGGTGTGAGATAAGTGTGGAACCCCATAAAGGGGATCAAGGTCATCCTGGAAATATTCCCCTGGCACAGAGGTTAGCTCTTATGTCCAGTTCCTTAGAGGGGGGGGAACCAGAAATTGACATGAGGACTTCTAGAAATATGTAAAGTGAAGAATGGATTCAGTCATTTTTAAATCCCTTTGTCTTCTTCATAAGACACTGAATTGCAGAATCTCTCTGGGAAAATTTGTATGTTGATAACTGGACAGAATGAACCCTACCTGGTAATTATCATCCTTATTCTGTTATATTTTTCTTTTTTTAAAATTTTATTTTATTTATTTTTTTATACAGCAGGTTCTTATTAGTCATCAATTTTATACACATCAGTGTATACATGTCAATCACAATCGCCCAATTCAGCACACCACCACACCCACCCCCCCACCGCTTTCCCCCCTTGATGTCCATACCTCTGTTCTCTATGTCTGTGTCTCAATTTCGGCCCTGCAAACTGGTTCATCGGTACCATTTTTCTAGGTTCCACATATATGCATTAATATACGATATTTGTTTTTCTCTTTTTGACTTACTTCACTCTGTATGACAGTCTCTAGATCCATCCACGTCTCTACAAATGACCCAATTTCGTTCCTTTTTGTGGCTGAGTAATATTCCATTGTATATATGTACCACAACTTCTTTATCCATTTGTCTGTCTATGGGCATTTAGGTTGCTTCCATGACCTGGCTATTGTAAATAGTGCTGCAATGAACATTGGGGTGCATGTGTCTTTTTGAATTATGGTTTCCTCTGGGTATATGCCCAGTAGTGGGATTGCTGGATCATATGGTAATTCTATGTTTAGTTTGTTAAGGAACCTCCATACTGTTCTCCATAGTGGCTGTATCAATTTACATTCCCACCAACAGTGCAAGAGGGTTCCCTTTTCTCCACACCCTCTCCAGCATTTGTTGTTTGTAGATTTTCTGATGATGCCCATTCTAACTGGTGCGAGGTGATACCTCATTGTAGTTTTGATTTGCATTTCTCTAATAATTAGTGATGTTGAGAAGCTTTTCATGTGCTTCTTGGCCATCTGTATATCTTCTTTGGAGAAATGTCTATCTAGGTCTTTTGCCCATTTTTGGATTGGGTTGTTTATTTTTTTAATATTGCGCTGCATAGGCTGTTTTTATATTTTGGAGAATAGTCCTTTGTCTGTTGATTCGTTTGCAAATATTTTCTCCCATTCTGAGGGTTGTCTTTTTGTCTTGTTTATGGTTTCTTTTGCTGTGCAAAAGCTTTTAAGTTTCATTAGGTCCCATTTGTTTATTTTTGTTTTTATTTCCATTACTCTAGGAGGTGGATCAAAAAAGATCTTGCTGTGATTTATGTCAAAGAGTGTTCTTCCTATGTTTTCCTCTAAGAGTTTTATAGTGTCCAGTCTTACATTTAGGTCTCTAATCCATTTTGAGTTTATTTCTATGTATGGTGTTAGGGAGTGTTCTAATTTCATTCTTTAACATGTAGCTGTCCAGTTTTCCCAGCACCACTTATTGAAGAGACTGTCTTTTCTCCATTGTATATCCTTGCCTTCTTTGTCATAGATTAGTTGACCATAGGTGTGTGGGTTTATCTCTGGGCTTTCTATCTTGTTCCATTGATCTATATTTCTGTTTTTGTGCCAGTACCATATTTCCTTGATTGCTGTAGCTTTGTAGTATAGTCTGAAGTCAGGGAGTCTGATTCCTCTAGCTCTGTTTCTTTCCATAAAAACTGCTTTGGCTATTCGGGGTCTTTTGTGTCTCCATACAAATTTTAATATTTTTTGTTCTAGTTCCGTAAAAAAATGCCATTGGTAATTTGATAGGGATTCCATTGAATCTGTAGATTGCTTTGGGTAGTATAGTCATTTTCACAATATTAATTCTTCCAATCCAAGAACATGGTATATCTCTCCATCTGTTGGTATCATCTTTAATTTCTTTCATCAGGGTCTTATAGTTTTTGCATACAGGTCTTTTGTCTCCCTAGGTAGGTTTATTCCTAGGTATTTTATTCTTTTTGTTGCAATGGTAAATGGGAGTGTTTCCTTAATTTCTCTTTCAGATTTTTCATCATTAGTGTATAGCAATGCAAGAGATTTCTGTGCAGTAATTTTGTATCCTGCAACTTTACCAGATTCATTGATTAGCTCTAGTAGTTTTCTGGTAGCATCTTTAGGATTCTCTATGTATAGTATCATGTCATCTGCAAATAGTGACAGCTTTACTTCTTCTTTTCCGATTTGTATTCCTTTTACTTCTTTTTCTTCCCTGATTGTCGTGGCTAAGACTTCCAAAACTATGTTGAGTAATAGTGGTGGGAGTGGACATCCTTGTCTTGTTCCTGATCTTACAGGAAATGGTTTCAGTTTTTCACCATTGAGAATGATGTTTGCTGTGGGTTTGTCATATATGGCCTTTATTATGTTGAGGTAGGTTCCCTCTATGCCCACTGTCTGGGGAGTTTTTATCATAAATTGGTGTTGAATTTTGTCAAAAGCTTTTTCTGCATCTATTGAGATGATCATACGGTTTTTATTCTTCAGTTTGTTAATATGGTGTATCACATTGATCAATTTGCATATACTGAAAAATCCTTGCATCCCTGGGATAAATCCCACTTGATCATGGTGTATGATCCTTTTAATGTGTTGTTGGAGTCTGTTTGCTAGCGTTTTGTTGAGGATTTTTGAATCTATATTCATCAGTGATATTGGTCTGTAATTTTCTTTTTTTATAGTATCTTTGTCTGATTTTGGTATCAGGGTGATGGTGGCCTCATAGAATGAGTTTGGGAGTGTTCCTTTTTTGGAAGAGTTTGAGAAGAATGGGTGTTAGCTCTTCTCTCAGTGTTGGATAGAATTCACCTGTGAAGCCATCTGGTCCTGGACTTTTGTTTGTTGGAAGATTTTTAATCACGGTTTTAATTTCATTACTTGTGATTGGTCTGTTCATATTTTCTATTTCTTCCTGGTTCACTCTTGGAAGCTTATACCTTTCTAAGAATTTGTCCATTTCTTCCAGTTTGTCCATTTTATTGGCATAGAGTTGCTTGTAGTAGTCTCTTAGGATGCTTTGTATATCTGCTGTGTCTGTTGTAACCTCTCCTTTTTCATTTCTAATTTTATTGATTTGAGTCCTCTCCCTCTTTTTCCTGATGAGTGTGGCTAATGGTTTATCAATTTTATTTATCTTCTCAAAAAAACAGCTCTAGTTATATTGATCTTTGCTATTGTTTTCTTTGTTTCTATTTCATTTATTTCTGCTCTTTCTGATCTTTATGATTTCTTTCCTTCTGCTAACTTTGGGTTTTGTTTGTTCTTCTTTCTCTAGTTCCTTTAGGTGTAAGGTTAGATTGTTTATTTGAGATTTTTCTTGTTTCTTGAGGTAGGCTTGTGTAGCTATAAACTTCCCTCTTAGAACTGCTTTTGCTGCATCCCATAGGTTTTGGATCATCGTGTTTTCATTGTCATTTGTCTCTAGGTATTTTCTGATGTCCTCTTTGATTTCTTCAGTGATCTCTTGGTTGTTTAGTAACGTATTGTTTAGCCTCCATGTGTTTGTCTTTTTTACGTTTTTTTCCCTGTAATTCATTTCTAATCTCATAGCGTTGTAGACAGAAAAGATGCTTGATATGATTTCAATTTTCTTAAATTTACTGAGGCTTGATTTGTGACCCAAGATGTGATCTATCCTGGAGAACGTTCCGTGCACACTGGAGAAGAAAGTGTAATCTGCTGTTTTTGGATGGAATGTCCTGTAAATGTCAATTAAATCTATCTGGTCTATTGTGTCATTTAAAGCTTCTGTTTCTTTATTTATTTTCATTTTGGATGATCTGTCCATTGGTGTAAGTGAGTTGTTAAAGTCCCCCACTATTATTGTGTTACTGTCGATTTCCTCTTTTATAGCTGTTAGCAGTTGCCTTATGTATTGAGGTGCTCCTATGTTGGGTGCATATATATTTGTAATTGTTATATCTTCCTCTTGGATTGATCCCTTGATCGTTATGTAGTGTCCTTCCTTGTCTCTTGTAACATTCTTTATTTTAAAGTCTATTTTATCTGATATGAGTATTGCTACTCCAGCTTTCTTTTGATTTCCATTTGCATAGAATATCTTTTTCCATCCCCTCACTTTCAGTCTGTGTGTGTCCCTAGGTCTGAAGTGGGTCTCTTGTAGACGGCATATATATGGGTCTTGTTTTTGTATTCATTCAGCAAGCCTGTGTTTGAACATTTAAATGTTGGAGCATTTAATCCATTCACGTTTAAGGTAATTATCGATATGTATGTTCCTATGACCATTTTCTTAATTGTTTTGGGTTTGTTTTTGTAGGTCCTTTTCTTCTCTTGTGTTTCCCACTTAGAGAAATTCCTGTAGCATTTGTTGTAGAGCTGGTTTGATGGTGCTGAATTCTCTTAGCTTGTGCTTGTCTGTAAAGCTTTTGATTTCGCCATCAAATCTGAATGAGAACCTTGCCGGGTAGAGTAATCTTGGTTGTACGTTCTTCCCTTTCATCTCTTTAAGTATATCTTGCCACTCCCCTCTGGCTTCTAGAGTTTCTGCTGAAAAATCAGCTGTTAATCTTATGGGAGTTCCCCCTTTATGTTATTTGTCATTTTGCCTTGCTGCTTTTAATAATTTTTCTTTGTCTTTAATTTTTGCCAATTTGATTACTATGTGTCTCAGTGTGTTTCCCCTGGGTTTATCCTGTATGGGACTCGCTGCGCTTCCTGGACTTGGGTGGCTATTTCCTTTCCCATGTTAGGCAAGTTTTCGTCTATAATCTCTTCAAAGCATTTCTCGGGTCGTTTCTCTCTCTCTTCTCCTTCTGGGACCCCTATAATGCGAATGTTGTTGCGTTTAATGTTGTCCCAGAAGTCTCTTAGGCTGTCTTCATTTCTTTTCATTCTTTTTTCTTTATTCTGTTCCACAGCAGTGGATTCCACCATTCTGTCTTCCCGGTCACTTATCTGTTCTTCTGCCTCAGTTATTCTGCTATGGATTCCTTCTAGCATAGTTTTCATTTCAGTTATTGTATTGTTCATCTCTGTTTGTTTGTTCTTTAATTCTTCTAGGTCTTTGTTAAACATTTCTTGCATCTTCTCAATCTTTGCCTCCATTCTTTTTTCAAGGTCCTGGATCATCTTCACTATCATTATTCTGAATTCTTTTCCTGGGAGGTTGCCTATCTCCACTTCATTTAGTTGTTTTTCTGGGGTTGTATCTTGTTCCTTCATCTGGTACATAGTCCTCTGCCTTTTCATCTTGTCTGTCTTTCTGTGAATGTAGTTTTTGTTCCACAGGCTGCAGGATTGTAGTTCTTCTTGCTTCTGCTTTCTGCCCTCTGGTGAATGAGGCTATCTAAGAGGCTTGTGCAAGTTTCCTGATGGGAGGGACTGGTGGTGGGTAGAGCTGACTGTTGCTCTGGTGGGCAGAGCTCTGTAAAACTTTAATCTTCTTGACTGCTGATGGGTAGGGCTGGGTTCCCTCCCTGTTGGTTGTTTGGCCTGAGGCAACCCAACACTGGAGCCTACCTGGGCCCTTCTCTGGGACTAATGGCGGACTCTGGGACGGTTCACGCCAAGGAGTACTTCTCAGAACTTCTGCTGCCAGTGTCCTTGTCCCCATGGTGAGCCACAGCCACCCCCCGCCTCTGCAGGAGACCCCCCAACACTAGCAGGTCAGTCTAGTTCAGTCTTCCCTGAGGTCACTGCTCCTTCCCCTGGGTCCCAATGTGCACACTACTTTGTGTGTGCCCTCCAAGGGTGGAGTCTCTGTTTCCCCCAGTCCTGTCGAAGTCCTGCAATCAAATCCCGCTAGCCTTCAAAGTCTGATTCTCTAGGAATTCCTCTTCCCATTGCCGGACCCCCAGGTTGGGAAGCCTGATGTGGGGCTCAGAACCTTCACTCCAGTGGGTGGACTTCTGTGGTATAGGTGTTCTTTAGTCTGTGAGTCACCCACCCAGCAGTTATGGGATTTGATTTTACTGTGATTGCGCCCTTCTTACCATCTCATTGTGGCTTCTCCTTTGTCTTTGGATGTGGGGTATCTTTATTGGTGAGTTCCAGTGTCTTCCTGTCGATGATTGTCCAGCAGCTTGTTGTGATTCTGGTGTTCTCACTAGAGGGAGTGAGAGCACGTCCTTCTACTCCGCCATCTTGTTTCAGGGCATCACCTTTATTCTGATATCTAGTCTCCTGTTCTGTGTGTGTGTGTGTGCGCGCACGTGTGTATAATGTTTGCTATATGTATCAAGAGCATGGACAAAGTGATATACATGCGTTTGTTAGTTTTAATCTAGGAATAGTAATTAAGCATGTGAAAGCCCCTCATCAGGAATTTACTCTCCAGAATATTTTTGAAATGCCTTTATCGGGTCTCCACATTACAGAGGACTTATTACAAGTGGTTCAACTATTTCTATCTCAATACGCTAATTGTTAATAAGCTTAAGAAACAATAGAAATAATTTTAATTGAAAAATGAGCAGTGTTTAAGTAGTATATATTAACTATCAGTACTGTAGAGGCACCTCTGCCCTTATATGTACAGGAATATATGAATTTATGAGCCCAGCAGACTATATCTTTCAGAGTTGTTTCTTTGGCTCTGGCTCTGGTCTACACCTGAAGTTTCTGCTACCTGTTCTAACCAGAGAGTGAGCTGCACTTGCCTCTAGAATATTATTGCACCTGCCTAGATTAACCCTTTCATACAAGATACTTGGCAATAGGCCAGCAGTGGTGACAACTAGTCATCTATGAAAAAAATCCATTCTGCCTTCTTCGTAGGTGCATGGCTACACCATACTTACAGCCCACCTAATGGATAGTTTGGTCACATGGCTATGTTTTGTCTGATGGAATGTAAGAGAATGTGAGCCTAGATTTTTGGGCCTAAGCCTTAAGACCATGAGTATGCCTCCTCCATGTTCTCTTTCCCTTCTTGCCATTTGGGTAGCTAGGACCTTGGCCATGCAGGCAACGAGGCCCTGGAGATGGTGGAACATCATGTTAGAAGGAACCTGAGTCCCTGCATAACTGCATGGAATAGAGGCCACCAGCTGACTTGAAACGTTCCCTTTAGACCCTTGCTTTAAACTACTGTACTACTGTTGGATCTCTTTGCTGCATCAGCTTTGCCTTACCTCAACTAATACCTCAACTAGTACCTAATGGATTGAGCTGAACTTATAGAAACAGGGTACCTGCTTGCTAATAATGATAGGCAGAGCAGAATTTAGTCTAAGGCTTGATACTAGAGAAACATGCCAACTTTTAGTGACTTCTGAGTTTAAGGACATGAAGTCTTCACCTACCTTTAACCGTGAGAGGCCTTCAACATCTCCCAGTAAGAATGTAACAGTTCTTAACAGCCAGTTAGACTTAGGTCAGTTTGCAACATGCCCAGTCTGAGCTCAGGGAGAGAAAGGGAGACACCAAGAATAACTCAGGTGTCTGGCTTGGGCAACTGGGGGACAGAATGGCATTTTCTAAATGAAGAGAAAAAAGGATGAGTTCACTTTGGGATATGTTGAGTTTGAGGTGACTGCAAGATTTCCAGGTAGATCCAGAGTGAAATATTCAGGCTTAGAAATCAGAAGAGAGAGATCTGGTTTCGGGATAAAGGTTTGGGAATCATCCACATATGGAGATTACCTTAGGAGAGGGTACGAAGTGAGCAAATCAGAAGGACTAGGGCAGAGCTTTAAAGAGAGCAGGCATTTAATGGATGAGGGAAGAAGAGGAACCTGCGGAGGAGATGGCGAGGTGGAGGGGTATTAAGAATTAACCAGAACACGGATTTCCTGGAAGCCAAAGAGGGGACCTATCAGGAATGAGAGAGCAGTTAATAGTTCCAGATGCCAGAGAGAGGGCTGAATTTGGATGGTTCCGTGAGAGCAAGAGCCAGACTGCAGTGGATTTAAGGTGAGAGTTAATAAAAGAAATAGAGTCAACTTTTCAAGAATTTTGGCTCTGAGCATGAGGAAAGAAATAGGACAAGAGCTGATAGAGGAGGACCAGTCTAAGGACGTTGTTATTTTGTGTTGGGTTCACATGAGAGAAATGTGAGCATATGTAAACACTGATGGGAAGGATCCATCAGAGGGTTAGGGTGGAGGATGTGGAGGAGAGGATGGTTGGTGGACTAAGGTCCCTGAGAGAGCAGGAACGGAAGCACAGGTAGAGGAAATAATGTTTTACTTGGAACTCAATATTCGGAAGTCAAATGTCAGCTGAACACTCTAGCCCCTCATGCTCATCATGGCCAGATGTATGGCCTCTGTTTCATTCTGCATCCACCAAGGACTCAGCACTCATTCCTTCTCCAGTTTTCAGGGGGAAAAAATCTAGTAACCCAGGCATTTCATAATTTTTCTAGAATCTACTTAGAATTTGAGAGATCCATAGAGAGGGTCATTGTGCAATGCCAGCATAATAGCATCCTTAGACCTATAGGAAGATCACCCGTGCTGGGCTCCATGCTTTAGAGAGCCTTACTCTGACCTCTGACCCTCCCTACAGGGCAAGGAATCTGTTGGGCCAGGAAGACATGCTCACCTGGGTCCAGCACCACTCCCTTCTATATCATGTTCAGGGTGTCTGAGAACCCAGAATTATCTGCCCAAACAGCCCTGAACCAGCCCTTCAGGAGCTGTGCAGCCTATTTCCTGACTCAGTCCTCCCAAGGGCAGACTGCCCAGTGGGAGTACATACCCATAGCCCCCAAGGGTGCCAAAGGGACACATGTTTTACGGAGAGGGTGTAGGTATGTCTAGATATGCAGTTTAGTTTGGCCACACGTGGGAGCAAGGCCTTTGCAGAGTGGGATGGGGCAGTGGGTAGAAATAGAAGAGGAACTGGCTCTAGGCCGGGGGGGGGGGGGCGCAGCCAGGGAGCCAGCTGTCTCTGTATTCTGCTGTAGAACCCCAAGGAGTCTGAGAAAGCTAAATTTGAACCTAACCTTTCAGGTCATTCTAAATGTATACTTGTCAAAAGTAGGAGGGTCAAACATATTTTATTTAATAGTTTGTTACCCTGATGTATAGCTTTTAAATATTTAGACATATGTTATGCTGGCTTCTACTTACAGGCATATCTCGTTTTATTGTGCTTCACTTTATAGCACTTCGCAGATATTACTTTTTTTTTTTTTAACCATTTGAAGGCTTGTGGGTTGTCAGGTGATGGTTAGCATTTTTTAGCAATAAAGTATTTTTAAATTGAGGTATGCACATTTTTTTAGACATAATGTTATTGCATACTTAACAGACTATAATATAGGGTAAACATATCTTTTATATGCACTGGGAATACAAAAAATTCGTGTGACTCACTTTATTGCCATATTTGCTTTACTGTGATTGTCTGCAACCAAACCCACAATATCCCTGAGGGTGTGCCTGTATACTCTTGCTCCGGACGCAGAGGTGTTCTGTGGAATAGACTCTCAGAGGAAGGGTAGGGTTGGTGGCCCCGATTTGCAGGGCTCACCAATTTCTGTGATATAAATACTCCTACCATGGATTATTTCGAGCTAGCAACATGATGTCACTGCCAGAGTTGCACAACCGGCTTTCCTGAGCCAATCGGGACAAGCCACATCCCTGCCCAAATCCACAAATATTCGGGGCTGGACTGGCCTGCATTGCGTCATCTTGCTTGCCTCTCTTTTTCTTATCCTACTCCTTCTCCTCCCCTCTTAGGAGCAACCTAACTTCTCTTCATAGATGGGTAATAGTTTTACAGCCATCTTCTGTTGCTTGAGTCTGGCCTTGGGTCTTAACCCTTCACCTTCACTAGCTTTTCAAAGCATTTCTTTCTTTCTTTTCTTTTTTTTTTTTTTACAAATTTATTTATTTTTGCCTGCGTTGGGTCTTTGTTGCTGTGCGCGGGCTTTCTCTAGTTGCGGCGAGCGGGGGCTACTCTTCGTTGTGGTGCACGGGATTCTCATCGCGGTGGCTTCTCTTGTTGCGGAGCACAGGCTCTAGGCACACGGGCTTCAGTATTTGTGGTGCACGGGTTTAGTTGCTCCGCGGCATGTGGGATCTTCCCAGACCAGGGCTCGAACCCGTGTTCCCTGAATTGACAGGCGGATTCTTAACCACTGCGTCACCAGGGAAGTCCCTCAAAGTATTTCTTTTAAACAAATTTGCCACTCTTTTCTAGAGAACTTCTTATTGAATTTAAATCTTCTCCAGAGTGTTCCACTGCAGACTGGCTTGTATAATAATTTTGTCTGGAGATAAATAATTCACCTTAATGACAATGATGAACTTGAAACAGAGAATGTTAAGAGGCTTTTGAAACTGTAAAGCTGTCCCCTGCTGTTGTCCCAGTTTACCAACTCTTCACAAACTATGTGCAGTTCATCACTGTCGCTTACCCGGCTTCCATGTGCAGAGTAACAGCTGAGGAAAGGAGTCCAGCATGGGGGGATCCAAAGTTCACTTTATTCTGAGACTGCAGTTGTTGTTTGCAACAGGAGTGGTACCCACTTGGGTCTCTGCCTCTGAATCCAGGTTCTGAGAGCTGGTTTTAAATTACCTCGTAGAGTTTGTCTGCTGGTTGTCTTGGAGACTGTTTCCCTATTTCAGTCCTCATTCTGGAGGTAGTCCCTGGAGGGATACTATGTGGACACCAAACATCATAATTGTTTTTATTTTACTGAATATTTAACTTTAATCAGGTATTCATTAAACTTAAACTAGGTGACTGTTTAATAGTTGTGGAATGCCTTTAATACTCAAGAAAATGAAAACAAATATGAAATTCTAGAAAAGTGCTAAAGATCATAATGTTAAAAGTAAGTCAATAAGCAAGATCTTTTTTGTCCCACCTTCTACAGTAATGGAGATAAAAACAAAAATAAACAAATGGGACCTAATGAAACTTAAAAGCTTTTGCACGCACAGCAAAGGAAACTATAAACAAGGCGAAAAGCAGTGCTCAGGATGGGAGAAAACATTTGCAAACAAATCAACGGACAAAAGATTAATCTCCAAAATAAACAGCTCATGCAGCTCAATATTAAAAAAACAAACAACCAAATCCAAAAATGGCCAGAAGACCTAAATAGACATTTCTCCAAAGAAGACATACAGATGGCCAAGAAGCACATGAAAAGCTGCTCAACATCACTATTAGAGAAATGAAAATCAAAACTGCAATGTGGTATCACGTCACACCAGTTAGAATGGGCATCATCAGAAAATCTACAAACAACAAATGCTGGAGAGGGTGTGGAGAAAAGGGAACCCACTTGCACTGTTGGTGGGAATGTAAATGGATACAGCCACTATGGAGAACAGTATGGAGGTTCCTTACAAAACTAAAAATAGAATTACCATATGACCCAGCAATCCCACTACTGGGCATATACCCTGAGAAAGCCATAATTCTAAAAGACACATGCACCCCAATGTTCATTGCAGCACTATTTACAATAGCCAGGTCATGGAAGCAACCTAAATGCCCATCGACAGATGAATAGATAAAGATGTGGTATATATATATATATATATATATATATATATATATATATACAATGGAATATTACTCAGCCATAAAAAGGAATGAAATTGGGTCATTTGTAGAGACATGGATGGACCTAGGGATTGTCATAGGGAGTGAAGTAAGTCAGAAAGAGAAAAACAAATATCGTATATTAATGCATATATGTGCAATCTAGAAAAACGGTACCGATGAACCAGTTTTCAGGGCAGAAATAGAGACAGATGTAGAGAACAAATGTATGCACACCAAGGGGGGAAAGTGGGTGGTGGTGGGATGAATTGGGAGATTTGATTGACATATATACACTAATATGTATAAAACAGATAACTAATAAGAATGTGCTGTATAAAAAAATAAATTAAATTAAATTAAAAAAAAGAATAGGGCTCACTTATTAAAAAAAAAAAGTAAGTCAATAATAAAGCCTCTATGAATATATCTCTTTTGAACCAGTTCTACATATGAATTTAAGCATTTTAGTATACATTTCAAGAATAGACTCTAAAAATAATACAGCTTGTTTCAACTGTCTCAATCTACCTAAGACAAAAGCCTACATTTTTTAAGATTTGGTAGTTTGCATTAGCTTTATCTCATCATACTTCTTCAGATTTTGCTCTTCTAAAACTTAAAGAAAAAGAATTACCTCTGTTAGTATTATATTCCTAAGAAAAACTGTATGCAAATAGCTTAATTTTAGATGATCACCCTTCTCCAAGATGGGAGTGGAGGAAGGATAAAGATGGTAGTGACATAGGTTACATATGTTAATCTGAGTTTGTGTCAGGTGCATGTACATTTTAAAAATAGTCCCTTCATCTTATTGGATCTTTACATTCACATCACTTCCAATAGTGTAGGTGCTAATTTAAATGCTTGATCTCAATCTCTTCTGATCATTACCAAATCAATTTATCCAATACTTAACATTGGTATTAGAATAAATAATGAAAGATTGGCAGTGCTTTCTTAGGAGTAGTAAATAGAATCTAGGGATTGGTTAATATTTTCAGTACTTATAATTTTTAAAGAAAGTAGTATTCTGTTTTTGCCAATTAATATAGTCTTTAGCCTGATAAACTATTTCAATATGCATTATGATTCTAATTATAAGCTCCTTGGGGCAACAGCTATGTTTATATTTTATATTTTACCTGTCATTGTGCCTAATAATCCAGATTTTCTTTCCTTTTCTTTTCTTTTTTTTTTTTTTTTCTGAGGAAGGTTAAGAGGAAGCTTTTTTTCTTAAAGTTTTGTGTGTTGGAAGATAGCTAATGGTACAAAAATTCCATGTTTATTGGAGAACAAGGAAAGGAGATAGGACATAGAGGTCTTAATGGCAAATTAACAGACAAACTAGGGGACAATCTTTCATAGTATCATAAAATAAGATAGTCCTCAAATCATAATTAGTAAAATCCCCACCTTGTTTCTTTTATTTTTTAAAATATTTATTTATTTATCTGGCTGCACCGGGTCTTAGCTGCGACATGCAGGATCTAGTTCCTTGACCAGGGATCGAACCTGGGTCCCCTTCATTGGGAGCACAGAGACTTATCCGCTGGACCACCAGGGAAGTCCCCCCCCCCCCGACCTTGTTTATAAGAAAAACTTCAATACTAAAGAACTGGGGGGAAAGAAAAATGTATTATCAATGCTAAACACACTCATACACATATAAGTACTTATTGGAGGAGAAGTTCTTTCTACCCAAGGACACCTTAGAGATTCCTATTTCCCAATCATTGTTCTCTCACAATCTTCTCTCAATAATTAGTCCAGAGGTAGGTCTGGGTTCCTATGATGGCAGGACATTCAAATCACTCAAGATAGTTCACCATGTCCTCATTGACACCTTAATTAACCACACTCTTCAAATCAGAGGATACAGTGAGATAGGGAATCCATGTCTCCTGATCTCAAAACAGACTTGAGAAAGTTAAGAAAACAGCAGTGACACTTCTGTGAATTCCTGCTTGGTGCCTGTTTATTTTTCTCCTCCAAGGAAAGTTCTCCCTTGTGACATTCTAATGCCTTGGATAGAATATTTGGAATTTCCTGGACCTTGTCCTTGAAGATTACTTAGACTTTTTTGATGGCAAATCCTTTATGAGGCTTGTGGTCCTGAGATCAGAGCCAGGTGTCACAAGGGGGCCCCTGCTCCACCACACAGGGCAACAGTGGTTGTTTTTGCTGAGTCTTACATCGACAATCTTTGAAATCCATTAATGGAGGTTCAAGGTCCTTTGCTACCTCAGCCATCCTCTCCAGCGCAAATTATACATTGGATTTCTCAACTCTAAGTGTCCTTACACTCAGAGCAGGGGACACGATGCAAGGTTTCTTTCCAACTTCTTAGGACCCACTCATAGCAAAATGTGTCCACTTCAAATTGCAATTGATCTGATCAGATAGTGTAAACAAATAATGAAAACAGAACAAGTCAGGTCTTCTTGAAATCTGGTGGATTTGAGGCAACCATCTTTCTTATATGATAGCTATAGTCAAAGCTCTCAAACCAACCCTCAAATGACAGCTTTAGTAGTTCCACACTGTTTTTTTTTTAAAATAATCTCTTACTACCCCCTCCTTCCCCCTTATTGTGAAGTTTATGGGGCAGAGGCCATAGACTGATGAAGTTTTATGAGTCTGAACATACTGATCACTGATTTTAAGGTCTGTGGGCTTTACACACATTGTCCCAAGAGTCTACTTTCATCTCAGAGCATACTAGCCCAGCATAGATGAATTCCACATTCACTCATTACTGATTAACTCAGGATCCTTGACTCCAGGGGACAATCTTTACTCTTTCTTTGCTTTTAGTTCTTTTTACATTATTCTAAGAAAACACAGGGAGACTTCCCTGGTGGCACAGTGGATAAGACTCTGCACTCCCAATGCAGAGGGTCTGAGTTCTATCCCTGGTCAGGGAATTAGATCCCACACACATGCCACTACTAAGAGTTCGCATGCCACAACTAAGGAGCCTGAGTGCCGCAACTAAGGAGCCCGTGAGCCACAACTGAGGAGCCTGCCTGCCTCAACTAACACTCAGTGCAACCAAATAACTAAATAAATATTAAGAAAACACAGGGATGCATGCAGACTGATTCTATGTATAGGAAGTTCTAGAATCAGCAAAATGAATCTATGGTGCTAGAAATCAGATCAGTGGACACTTAGGGCAGGTTGGGGGATGACTGACTGAATGGGGCACAAGGGAGTTTCTGAGGTTGTTGAAAATGTTCTATATCTTGACAGGTGTGTACATTTGTTGAAGCTCATCAAACTGTCCAATTAAATGTATGCATTTTATTGTATGTAAATAATATCTCAATAAACTTGATTTTTAAGTCCTTTTTTAAATTTTTTTTAAATTTTATTTATTTATTTATGGCTGTGTTGGGTCTTCGTTTCTGTGCGAGGGCTTTCTCTAGTTGTGGCAAGCAGGGACCACTCTTCATCGTGGTGCGCGGGCCTCTCACTATCGCGGCCTCTCTTGTTGCGGAGCACAGGCTCCAGACGCGCAGGCTCAGTAACTGTGGCTCACGGGCCTAGTCGCTCTGCGGCATGTGGGATCTTCCCAGACCAGGGCTCGAACCCGTGTCCCCTGCATTGGCAGGCAGACTCTCAACCACTGTGCCACCAGGGAAGCCCTTAAGTCCTTTTTATTGCCTTTGAAAATTTTCACAAGTATCATAGCATTCTGAAGATTGAGCTTCCTGAAAATTGCCTTTCAATTCAAGGCCACACTTGAAATTTAATCTTCTTCCGTCTTTTGTGCATGTCGTTTAATATCTGAGTTTACTAGAGAATTCACTAGGCTGCTAAGTTTGTCTCCTTAGATAACTCTCCCTCTTCTTCCTATCCAAGATCATCCATGTTTGCAAGATTTAGAATTTCATTTCAAAGGACTTCTCCCAAACACTTGCATCTTCCCTTTGGGGGGGTCTCTATCCAGAGAGTCCTATCATTTATCAAAAAACTTTCGAGCTATCTTACCAAAGTCTGGGATATACATCTGGTCACGTCCAACTCTCCCTGACTATCACGAACTCTAGAATAACTTGATCATTCTCTTCCCATGAGTGCACGTCACTTTCACTTCTCTGACCAGTTTCTTCTTGTGGCCAGCATTTGGTACTTACTTCCTCTACTTCCTGAGAAAACTCCCACTTAAAAAAATTGATGGCCCCTGGAGCATGGTGCTTTTAGATAAAAAGGACCTTATAGGTCAGTAATGACCTATTCACTTGTTGCATGAGACAAGTGAAGGTTTTAAGGTTTTAAGAACTGAGGTGTTTGCCCAATGTCAGGCAGTTAATAAAGCTCTGCATTGAAACAGCATCTCTCTCAGGCCTCTGCGGACTATTGGGCAGGATGTTTACTTCCCAAGGGCAACTAGCTGAGGGCTGAGTGGGGACTGGATTTAGTCTGTGCTCTGTTTCCTTTGCCAAGCTGTGAGTCCTGTTTAGGGCTATACCCCACCTCAGAAGAAAGGGCGTCCCTCTAATTTTCATAAAAGTATCATTTGGCTAATAGTAGCTCTGATCTATAATTAAATTTTCTTCCAAATTATTTCAAATTTAAATGTTTCTTAGAAAAAATTTTATTAGGAAGAAATTTTTAATTTTTATTAAAAAAAATTAGTACCTTATAACTTTTATGTTCCTAACAATTCTTCTCACATCTTTTTTAAATGATGTTTTGTGAATTCTTAAGCAATCCAGGACATTCCCAGATTTGATGTCTTTTGCTTCAACTCCTTGAGAAATGGAGGCCCAGCTGCAGATCCAGTCCAGGGTCTCAGGGTCCAAGCCAGCTAGGAATGAGAATGGCTGGCCCAGGACAACAGGGTGGGAGCAAAGGATGACTTAAGTTCCCCACTACATACGGCAGCTTTCAGTCTGACAGAAGGGACCTAGTCCAAGGAGACCAGAACTTAATCCTAAGGAAAAGATCTTGAGTAGAAGACAAACAGGACAGAGAGAGCAGTTCAGAGACAGAGCCTGGAAAGGCTCCCTGAGACAGTGGAATTTATCCTTGTATAGGGTGCCTCCTTGTGCCTTGGATGAGTCAGGAAAAGTACGAAAGACTTCATGGACCTGTAGACTCAATGCAAAAATGCCACTGGAGGCCAAGAGGATTCAGTGAGAGCATACACCAATGTCCTGGGCTAAGTGGGACAAGACACTGCAACCAGAGCCCAGTAAGAGCCCACTGAGCAAAAGAGAAACTCACTCTGGACCAGTCACCGCTCCACTCAATGCTATGTGGACGCATATACATTTCCCCTCCCAGACACTGTCTTGGCTAAGGGAAGAGGGAAAGAGGAAAATGCTTGAAAGACTGAACACTTACCCAAAAGAGATTGGATTAACCCAAAAGTTGTCTCCGGTAACCTTTAATTGGAAAGTTGATGTTTGGTGATCTACCCTCATTCCACCACCCCATCTCTCCGTCAGAGGAAATGGAACTTTCAGAAAAAGAGAGAATAGTTACAGAAAAGAAGAATGCCGCATTTTTTCAACCTTTGAGTGCAATTTAACCCCACTACACTGGTCCTTCTAATTCCAGAGGACATGATGTGCCCAATACCCAGGAGTCACAAAGTCGAAATGTAAATTGTCAGTGTGAGTCTTTGGATGCCCTTGAGGCTGGTTTTTGGTTTTTGAAAAGACTATTCAGAGGTTACTTTTGTTTTTAAAATTAATATTTAATTTACTAAAGTTGCCATCTAAAAACTAAGTTTACCTTAAGATTTTAAGTACAACTTACAATTCTTACTGTTCTTTTACAAATATAGCAAAGTTTAAAAACCACTTTGAAAGGCCTTAAATATTATTTGGTGCCATTTACAAATGTTATTAAATAAGCTCCCTAAAATCTTTTAAATTACATTTATAAATTTAGTATATTTTTTCTTCATAAATATATAATCATTTGATTTAATATCAAAACTTCCCTGGGAATCTACATAATGCATACAAATCTAATAAATCCAACTTGTAAAAGTTGTGATTTTTAATTTAAGAGATTTAGTAAGAACCTGACTTAAAATCAAAAATGTTAAATCAATTACTCCCTTTGACATTTTAAAATGAAATCATAAGACTGATCTCTTGTTCTAACAGGACAAATTATCTTAAACATTACAACTACTTAAAACACTAAGTTCTACATTAACACAAAAATATTAATACTATAAGTGTCAAACTCTTAAACATTTCTATTTTTAAATCTAAATCTTCCCAGAGTTGAAAGATGATTTGTACTGTATTAATTTGCTCAGGCTGCTATAACAAAATACCACACACTGGGTGGCTTAAACAACAAAAATTTATTTTCTCACAGTTCTAGAGGCTAGAAGTCCAAGATCAAGGTGTCTGCAGGTTTGGTGTCTTCTGAGGCCTCCTTCCTGGGCTTGCAGACTGCCACCTTCTCTCTGTGTCTTCACGTGCTCTTTCCCCTGTAAGTGTGCATCCCTGGTGTTTCCTGTTTGCCCAAATTTCCTCTTATAAGGACACCAGTCATACTGGATTAGAGTCCGCCCAAATGGTCTCACTTCAACTTAATCACCTCTTTAAAGACCCTTTCTCCAATTAGTCCCATTCTGAGGTGCTGGGGGTTAGGACTTCAACATCTGCATTTGGTGGTAGGGGGTACAATACAGCCCATACATCCACCAAAAACAATTGTGCCAACCCAAGCAGTTTGGGGAGGGGGTGTCTTTTCAAGACGGTGCCTTGCCAGGATGAAGACTGGAATGAGGTGCCTGTAGCCCTTGCAGTGCAAATGGTCTACATCCCTGACTAGATCTATCTTTATCTCCCTCTGGAGGACTGCACCCCACCCAGACTGCTTGGTCAGCGTTTGTATTTCTTCCACTCTTAAGATTAATATACAGTTGACCTTTGAACAACACGGGGGTTAGAGGTGCCACGAAGTTGAAAATCTAAGTATAATTTATAGCTGGCTCTCCCTATCCCCGGTTCCTCTGTATATGCAGTTCCACATCCGCGATTCAACCAATCTCGGATCGTGTAGTGCTGTAGTATTTTCTATTGAAAATTATCCGTGTGTAAGTGGACCTTCACAATTCAAACCTGTGTTGTTCAAGGGTCAACTATAGTATCTCCTATTTAGTTCCAAAGACTGAACTAGGTAAGAATCTTGCAGTCTTTCCATAGTCTCCTTTTCCGGTATGATCACAAAACTCTTTCAGATATTAAAAGTATTTCCTTCAAACTTTTTATTGTACTAGTTTTCAAACATCCAGAAAATTTGAAACAACAATACAATAAAAACCATATAACCTCCACTTTTTGCCATATTTGTTTTTTTTCCTCTCTCCCTCTTTCTGTCTCTGTGTGTGTGTTTGGCTGCGCTTTTTGAAAATGAATGATAGAAATAATAGCACTTCACCTTCAAATATACACACTTCCTAGAAATGAAGACAGTCTCCTACATAAACACAATGTTATTATCATACTTAAGAAAATTATTAATAATTCCACAATCTAACCTAATATACTGTTCATATTTGAATTTCACCAGTCCCAAGAATGTCTTTTTTTTTTTTTAATATTTATTTATTTATTTATTTATTTATTTATTTATGGCTGTGTTGGGTCTTCGTTTCTGTGCGAGGGCTTTCTCTAGTTGTGGCAAGCGGGGGCCACTCTTCATCGCGGTGCGCGGGCCTCTCACTATCGTGGCCTCTCTTGTTGCGGAGCACAGGCTCCAGATGCGCAGGCTCAGTAATTGTGGCTCACGGGCCTAGTTGCTCCGTGGCATGTGGGGTCCTCCCAGACCAGGGCTCGAACCCGTGTCCCCTGCATTGGCAGGCGGATTCTCAACCACTGCGCCACCAGGGAAGCCCTTTTTTTTTTTTTTTTTTGTATTAAAAATTTTTTTAATTACACTTTTCATGTTAGGAGATAAAAAAAAATTTCTAATAAAAGTTCCCATCTTTTTTTAGGCATACATAATTACAATATAAATGTGACACAATTCACACCATTATTTCAACCCTATACTCACCTGGATCTAAGTATATACCCAGCTTTTTTTTTTTTTTTTTATGTCTCTTACATGCCAAGAATGTCTTTTATAACTGCTTTTTTTCAAACCAGCATCCTTTCTTGCATTTGCATTTGGTTATTATGTCTCCGTAGTTCCTCCACTTCCTCCCTCCCCCCATATAGATTCCCTAAAGAGCTCAGGTGAGTGATCTTATAGAATGTCTCAAATTCTGGGGTTTTCTGATTTTTTTCCTCATGGTCCCTTAACTTGTTTCTCTACCCCTGCATTTCCTATAAACTTCAAACTAGAGGTTAGGTCTTAAGGCTTAATTTAATTTGATCCAGGTTAAACATTTTGGGAGGAAATACTCTGTCAGTGAAGCCGTGTGCTTCGTACTGCACCTCAGCCGGAGGCTTAAGGTCAAAATGGCCCATTACTAATGATGCTAAGTTTGGTCAACTGGTTAAGGTGGTGAGTGTCCGGTCTTTCTGTGGTAACAGTAATTTCCCCCTTTGCAATCAGTAAACAATTTGTGGGGTGATTCTTTGGCACCATGGGGATATTCCCTAAGAGACTTTCACCTAATTCATTGACTGCCATGGCCTAAATCTCTTATTACAGTGGAGTACAGAACAGTTTTTCAATTCTATAATTCTTTCTACATTATTAACTGGCATTCTTACCACCCACTTCTTTTTCTCTTTTTACTTTTTCTCTTTTCTCACCATCCTTTTTCTTTTTTTCTTTTTTTTTCTCTTTTTTTTTTTTAAGTGGCACTATAGATTCATGGGTTGTTACTTGTTCAATGTGTTATAATTCATTTATTCACTATTTTCACTATTTCACTATTCATTATTTTTGCTTAAATTGTCCAAATTTGGCCAACAGAAACCCCTTCAAGCTGACTTTTGTGTCCTTTTGAAGTTTTCATCATTTGTTTTTAAGTTTCTTACTTTCCAGTGCACAAAGTGTTCCAGGTTCACTTTGTTCTTTCTTTGTCTCAGACATGGAATCAGCCATTTCTCAAAGCAAGCCTGCTTCTTTTTACTGAGGAGTGTTTCTTAGAAACCAAGATCTGGGTGCTAGCTAAACATATTGTTGCTGGAGTGTCATTGTTTCTAGACTCTTTCAGTGGACAGAGGTAGGGAATATATTTTTTAATTAGTAAGTAGGTAGTGATATTTTCAATTCAAATTTAAATGTAAAGAATTTTTTTCTTTTTTTAAAAAATTTATTTTGGTTGCGTTGGGCCGTTCGTTGCTCCATGCAGGCTTTCTCTAGTTGCGGCGAGCAGGGGTTACTCTTCGTTGTGGCGCACGGGCCTCTCACTGTGGTGGCTTTTCTTGTTGCGGAGCACGGGCTCTAGGTGTGCTGGCTTCAGTAGTTGTGGCACATGGGCTCAGTAGTTGTGGCTCGCGGGCTCTAGAGCACAGGATCAGTAGCTGTGGCTCATGGGCTTAGTTGTTCCACGGCATGCGGGATCTTCCCGGACCAGGGCTCGAACCTGTGTCCCCTGCATTGGCAGGTGGATTTCTAACCACTGTGCCACCAGGGAAGTCCCCTTAACTGATTTTATTTCATGTTTATATTTGTTTTCTCTTACACTGAAAATCATGATCCTAAAAACATTAATGTATTTACTTTATTTTGTATATATGGATTAGGGTAACTATTTCCCCAGGGATATACAGTAGAAGGCTAAGGTAGGCAAAGTACACAGGAAAGGTCAGATCTTCCAGGAATGACTTTACATGGTGGTCTGCAATATGAAGACATTTTTAAACTGAAGCAACTATAGATGTATTAGTGGAGTAAAATAGGAAATCCACACTTTTTTTTTTAATCAGTCATCAATTTTATACACATCAGTGTATACATGTCAATCCCAATCGCCCAATTCAGCACGCCACTATCCCCACCCCACCGCGGTTTTCCCCCCTTGGTGTCCATACGTTTGTTCTCTACCTCTGTGTTTCAACTTCTGCCCTGCAAACCGGTTCATCTGTACCATTTTTCTAGGTTCCACATACATGCGTTAATTTTTTTAAATATTTTTTTAATATTTTAATATTTTTTAAATCAAGCATGCAACTGCAAAGAAATCTTGAACTTAGGGAGTTCAAAATAGGCTGCTTTGGCTTATTTCCTTTAACCTCCTAGATGTGCCTTTCTACTTCTCTATCCTTAATGGTACACCAGTGGAAAAGTCTGAGAAAAGTACAGGCTTTAGAGCACATATCTGTATTTTGTCCATGAAGTACTGGTGGGAACCTTTCTTCTTCCCTTCTAGAGTGTCTGAAGGAATCACTCGTGCCCTCATGTAAGCTATTGCAGTTCTACTGACCACCACCCCCCAATTTTGAAGGGGGAGTTTGTCAAGCTATTCCAGGTTCATGTCAAATGCACTGGAGTAGACTTCCTTGGTTCATAGTTATTATTATTTGCAGAATTTCTTGGTCTTTTTTAATGTGATTGTTCAATGTGTGACTTAAGTACCATTTATCTGTTGACTTCTACAAAGCTGGTGCCCTTCAATAGTGTCTGGAAAATGCCAGTCCTATTGTCCTTGTTATGCCAGGAATGGCACCTCACAGTAATATGAGCCCTCCCCATCCTGGCAACCCAGCAGACCACAGCTCCAGGGAGAGGACACATTACAGCCAGGTGCTGTCACTGGGACCCTCTGCTCCTTTAGGCAGGGAGCTTGATTGGGTTCCAAGATGAAGATGGATTTCCCTCACTTGCAATATCCTAACTGGTGCTGAGTTACCCAATAGACAAAGTATGCATTCTGACTACTACTAAAGCAGAGGCATCCAAAAAATAGTTTTGGTAAGATAATTAGATATTTCCCCCAAAGCATCAAATTTGTCACTGTAGGAAAAATCAAAACTTTGTTCGACCACCTAATACTTATTTTATGATTTGGTATAGTTTTGTTTTCTTTACATAAATTTATTTATTGATTTATGTATTTTTGGCTGTGTTGGGTCTTTGTTTCTGTGCAAGGGCTTTCTCCAGTTGCGGCAAGCGGGGGCCACTCTTCATCGTGGTGCGCGGGCCTTTCACCGTCGTGGCCTCTCTTGTTGCGGAGCACAGGCTCCAGACGCGCAGGCTCAGTAATTGTGGCTCACGGGCCTAGTTGCTCCGTGGCATGTGGGGTCCTCCCAGACCAGGGCTCGAACCCGTGTCCCCTGCATTGGCAGGCGGATTCTCAACCACTGCGCCACCAGGGAAGCCCTTTTTTTTTTTTTTTTTTGTATTAAAAATTTTTTTAATTACACTTTTCATGTTAGGAGATAAAAAAAAATTTCTAATAAAAGTTCCCATCTTTTTTTAGGCATACATAATTACAATATAAATGTGACACAATTCACACCATTATTTCAACCCTATACTCACCTGGATCTAAGTATATACCCAGCTTTTTTTTTTTTTTTTTATGTCTCTTACATGCCAAGAATGTCTTTTATAACTGCTTTTTTTCAAACCAGCATCCTTTCTTGCATTTGCATTTGGTTATTATGTCTCCGTAGTTCCTCCACTTCCTCCCTCCCCCCATATAGATTCCCTAAAGAGCTCAGGTGAGTGATCTTATAGAATGTCTCAAATTCTGGGGTTTTCTGATTTTTTTCCTCATGGTCCCTTAACTTGTTTCTCTACCCCTGCATTTCCTATAAACTTCAAACTAGAGGTTAGGTCTTAAGGCTTAATTTAATTTGATCCAGGTTAAACATTTTGGGAGGAAATACTCTGTCAGTGAAGCCGTGTGCTTCGTACTGCACCTCAGCCGGAGGCTTAAGGTCAAAATGGCCCATTACTAATGATGCTAAGTTTGGTCAACTGGTTAAGGTGGTGAGTGTCCGGTCTTTCTGTGGTAACAGTAATTTCCCCCTTTGCAATCAGTAAACAATTTGTGGGGTGATTCTTTGGCACCATGGGGATATTCCCTAAGAGACTTTCACCTAATTCATTGACTGCCATGGCCTAAATCTCTTATTACAGTGGAGTACAGAACAGTTTTTCAATTCTATAATTCTTTCTACATTATTAACTGGCATTCTTACCACCCACTTCTTTTTCTCTTTTTACTTTTTCTCTTTTCTCACCATCCTTTTTCTTTTTTTCTTTTTTTTTCTCTTTTTTTTTTTTAAGTGGCACTATAGATTCATGGGTTGTTACTTGTTCAATGTGTTATAATTCATTTATTCACTATTTTCACTATTTCACTATTCATTATTTTTGCTTAAATTGTCCAAATTTGGCCAACAGAAACCCCTTCAAGCTGACTTTTGTGTCCTTTTGAAGTTTTCATCATTTGTTTTTAAGTTTCTTACTTTCCAGTGCACAAAGTGTTCCAGGTTCACTTTGTTCTTTCTTTGTCTCAGACATGGAATCAGCCATTTCTCAAAGCAAGCCTGCTTCTTTTTACTGAGGAGTGTTTCTTAGAAACCAAGATCTGGGTGCTAGCTAAACATATTGTTGCTGGAGTGTCATTGTTTCTAGACTCTTTCAGTGGACAGAGGTAGGGAATATATTTTTTAATTAGTAAGTAGGTAGTGATATTTTCAATTCAAATTTAAATGTAAAGAATTTTTTTCTTTTTTTAAAAAATTTATTTTGGTTGCGTTGGGCCGTTCGTTGCTCCATGCAGGCTTTCTCTAGTTGCGGCGAGCAGGGGTTACTCTTCGTTGTGGCGCACGGGCCTCTCACTGTGGTGGCTTTTCTTGTTGCGGAGCACGGGCTCTAGGTGTGCTGGCTTCAGTAGTTGTGGCACATGGGCTCAGTAGTTGTGGCTCGCGGGCTCTAGAGCACAGGATCAGTAGCTGTGGCTCATGGGCTTAGTTGTTCCACGGCATGCGGGATCTTCCCGGACCAGGGCTCGAACCTGTGTCCCCTGCATTGGCAGGTGGATTTCTAACCACTGTGCCACCAGGGAAGTCCCCTTAACTGATTTTATTTCATGTTTATATTTGTTTTCTCTTACACTGAAAATCATGATCCTAAAAACATTAATGTATTTACTTTATTTTGTATATATGGATTAGGGTAACTATTTCCCCAGGGATATACAGTAGAAGGCTAAGGTAGGCAAAGTACACAGGAAAGGTCAGATCTTCCAGGAATGACTTTACATGGTGGTCTGCAATATGAAGACATTTTTAAACTGAAGCAACTATAGATGTATTAGTGGAGTAAAATAGGAAATCCACACTTTTTTTTTTAATCAGTCATCAATTTTATACACATCAGTGTATACATGTCAATCCCAATCGCCCAATTCAGCACGCCACTATCCCCACCCCACCGCGGTTTTCCCCCCTTGGTGTCCATACGTTTGTTCTCTACCTCTGTGTTTCAACTTCTGCCCTGCAAACCGGTTCATCTGTACCATTTTTCTAGGTTCCACATACATGCGTTAATTTTTTTAAATATTTTTTTAATATTTTAATATTTTTTAAATCAAGCATGCAACTGCAAAGAAATCTTGAACTTAGGGAGTTCAAAATAGGCTGCTTTGGCTTATTTCCTTTAACCTCCTAGATGTGCCTTTCTACTTCTCTATCCTTAATGGTACACCAGTGGAAAAGTCTGAGAAAAGTACAGGCTTTAGAGCACATATCTGTATTTTGTCCATGAAGTACTGGTGGGAACCTTTCTTCTTCCCTTCTAGAGTGTCTGAAGGAATCACTCGTGCCCTCATGTAAGCTATTGCAGTTCTACTGACCACCACCCCCCAATTTTGAAGGGGGAGTTTGTCAAGCTATTCCAGGTTCATGTCAAATGCACTGGAGTAGACTTCCTTGGTTCATAGTTATTATTATTTGCAGAATTTCTTGGTCTTTTTTAATGTGATTGTTCAATGTGTGACTTAAGTACCATTTATCTGTTGACTTCTACAAAGCTGGTGCCCTTCAATAGTGTCTGGAAAATGCCAGTCCTATTGTCCTTGTTATGCCAGGAATGGCACCTCACAGTAATATGAGCCCTCCCCATCCTGGCAACCCAGCAGACCACAGCTCCAGGGAGAGGACACATTACAGCCAGGTGCTGTCACTGGGACCCTCTGCTCCTTTAGGCAGGGAGCTTGATTGGGTTCCAAGATGAAGATGGATTTCCCTCACTTGCAATATCCTAACTGGTGCTGAGTTACCCAATAGACAAAGTATGCATTCTGACTACTACTAAAGCAGAGGCATCCAAAAAATAGTTTTGGTAAGATAATTAGATATTTCCCCCAAAGCATCAAATTTGTCACTGTAGGAAAAATCAAAACTTTGTTCGACCACCTAATACTTATTTTATGATTTGGTATAGTTTTGTTTTCTTTACATAAATTTATTTATTGATTTATGTATTTTTGGCTGTGTTGGGTCTTTGTTTCTGTGCAAGGGCTTTCTCCAGTTGCGGCAAGCGGGGGCCACTCTTCATCGTGGTGCGCGGGCCTTTCACCGTCGTGGCCTCTCTTGTTGCGGAGCACAGGCTCCAGACGCGCAGGCTCAGTAGTTGTGGCTCACGGGCTTAATTGCTCCACGGCATGTGGGATCTTCCCAGACCAGGGCTCGAACCCGTGTCCCCTGCATTGGCAGGCAGATTCTCAACCACTGCGCCACCAGGGAAGCCCGATTTGGTATAGTTTTTAAATTTTTATTACATAGAAGGGGAATAAAGGAGAAATCATCTCTTCAATGCTCAAGGTCTCTGCTGGTCTTAATAGGTTTCTTGTCGTTCATGCCCTATAACACACCAAGCATCCTTCCCTTGCTGGCCACAGCTCAGGTTAACTCTGGTGTGATCACTCTCTTGTGTTCTCTGGAACTATTAGAAAAATCACAAATTTGGGGGCATATCTACATTTCCCTTCATTGTAATCCTTCGTTGACAATATACTTGTGGTCTATTACCTTTGATGCTACAGTGGTTAGGTACTCCTAACTCTGAGAACTAAGATCACAGTTCTCCTTAGTTCCTACCCATGGGAAAGGGAGTATGGGTAGTGGCTGAGAGCACAGCTCAGGCCAAGGTTCTAAACTGGGATCTAGGAATTTGGATGAGGAAAAAACACATGTTTATTTTCACTAACCTTAAAATAAAATTTAGCATTTCCCTCAACTATGAATCTAGGCACCGTAATTCCCTGGAAGTCCAATGGTTAGGACTTTGCACTTTCACTGACGGTGGCCCAGGTTTAGTCCCTGGTCAGGGATCCTGCAAGCTGTGCAACGTGGCCAAAAAAAAAAAAGAAAGAAAGAAAATGAATGTAGGCAACAAACCCCAGTAGTTTTAAAAGAACCCATGGCATTTCTACCAGGAGAAATCACAGACATTTTCATATCCAATTCAGTTGTTTGAAATATCTTGAAATATTACATCACTCATCACTACTTCAAAATTACTAAGGTTTTTGGCTTCCAATAGATCACCTGTGGTTGCAGTCTTCTTGTGCGTAGCTGCTCTTAAGCAACTATGAGCCTAGACGTTCCATATTCTACATTGGCTGTCCAAAGATATCCATTGCTTTTCTGCTATTTCATATCGACAAAATTCTTTGTCTGTTTCTTTGAAAAGAGAAAGCTGAGAACATCTGGAAACATTTAGAACTCTTTCAAAACTTATTTCTATCATAATGGCATCAAAGTTGATCATGAATTTATGATCGTTTTCTTTTAAGTTATATTGAAGGTGTTGATCTATTGATCTTGGACAAAATACTTATTTCAAATAGAGTTGTACTTTGGGGCTTCCCTGGTGGTCCAGTGGTTAAGACTCCATGCTTCCAGTGCAGGGGACACAGGTTGGATCCCTGGCCGGGGAAGATCCCGCATGTCGTGTGGTGTGGCTCAAACAACAACAACAACAACAAAATAGAGTTGTACTTTAAAAGTCGGGTAATTCTGGTGTTTCTTGCAAGAAGGCTCCGGTGTTTTGCTTTGTTAAATGAGATATGGGAGCTGTCATTTCATTTGCAACAATATATTTTTGTGGAACAGTCTTCTTAATCCTTGTAATTATTAAAACAAAATGTCAAAATGGGCTGAATGTCTATTATGACATGCATATTGCCTTGTTGTTTTAAAATGTGTGTTTTATTATTATTCAGGTATTGCAAGGCCAATGGATCAGGAGAAGACTGCCATTGACAAGATAGTTGGTTATTGTATTCATCTGCTCAGCTGCTATAACAAAACACCACAGACTGGGTGGTTTAAGCAACAGAAAATTTATTTCTCACAGTCCTGGAGGGCTGAAAGTCCATGATCAAGGTGACAGCAGGGTTAGTGTCTGATGAGAGTTCTCCCCTTGAGGTGTAGATAGTCACCTTCTTACTGTGTGCACACAAGGAGAGAGAGAGAGAGAGAGAGAGAGAGAAAGAGTTCTCTGGTGCCTCTTCTTATAAGGATACTAATCCTATTCAATCGGGGCCGCACTCTTATGACCTCATTGTTTTGTTTTGTTTTTTAATTTTTTGGCCACACCACGCGGCGTGTGGGATCTTAGTTCCCCAACCAGGGATCGAACCCACATCCCCTGCATTGGAAGCGTGGAGTCTTAACCACTGGACCACCAGGGAAGTCCCTTATGACCTCATTTAACCTTACTTACTTCCTTAAGAGGCCTCATCTTCAAATACAGACACACTGGGGGTTAGGGTTTCAACATATGAATTTGGGGGGACATAAACATTCGGTCCATAACAGTTATGCTCACAGAATAGGGATGTCACACCATGGGGGTGGGGGCTAGGGTCAAAGGGAAGCGCTGGAGTCGATCAGGAGGCAGAGTGATTGAGGGGAAAACATGGACAAGAGCCTTTTGTGGTTTCCATGGGAAGGAACAGGTGAGGCAGGATGAACAGGCTTAGGATTGGCTAGTATGAGTAAATTCAGCGGGCTGTGAGGCATAGGGGCCATCCCCAGTTGTCTGGTACCTGGCCCTGGGGTGATTAGAGCAGGGGGGACAGTGGCCCAAAGTATGGAGCCTGACAGAGGATATGGGCTCTGGGCAGATTGGTTTGCATATGAAAGGCATGTCACATACCATCTCTAGGAACTGGGTAGCCCTGGGAGGGACAGTCTCTCCAGGATCATCAAAGCCTCAAGACATCAAAGCGTCAAATACAGAAACCAGACAATGTGGTTATTACTTTAATTTGCCTAAATTTTAAACATACTTTCTCGCTGCTAAGTACCACACATATTACCCAAAATTTGTTTTATCTTAATGTGTTGATGTGTTAGTTATTTATTGCTCATAACCCAAAACTAGTGACTGAAAACAACAAACACTTAGTATTTCACAGTGTCCCTGGCCAGGAATTCTGGTGCGGCTTAGCCAGAAGGTTCTGGGTCAGAGATCAGCCTAGGCTTCAGTGCTGTTGAGGCTGGATGGGGAAGGATCTGCTTCTGAGCTCACACGTGGTTATGGGCAGGCCTCAGTTCCTTGCCACATGGGTCTCTTCACAGAGTTACTACAGGACAGGGCAGCTGGCTCCCTACGGTGTAAGTCACCCAAGAGAGAGGGCGAGGAAGCCCCCAAGAAGCCACAGTCTTTTTATAACCTAATCTCAGAAGTGACGTCCCATAATTTCTGCCATATTCTATTCATTAGAAGTGGGTCACTAGGTCCACCCCAAATCCAAGGGGAGGGGGCATGAATACCAAAGGCAAGATCATTAGGGGTCGCCCTCAAGGCTACCTACCATAATTGATAACTATATTTCAACCCAATTGCTTTTCTTTGTAATTCAATGCCCTTTTTTTCCTGCATTTAAATCATTAACGCTAAGAAATGATTAATGCTAAGACCCATTCTAAGAAAGGGTCCAAAGGCTTCTCCAGCTATACATAGCATATATAACTTGAGACCCTGCTCTAGTGCCAGACAGATAAGGGTTCAAACCCTGCCTCATCTACCAGCCATTCGGACCTTCAGCAATTGCTTCAACTTTGCAAGCCCTGGTTGCTCCAACAATAAGATAAAGATAATAATAGTGTGTATCACAGATGTGTTGTAGAGATTAAATGAGATCGTGCATATAAAACATCAACATTCTGCTTGAGTATCTTAAGCACCCAAAAAATGATAGCTAGTATCAGTATAGAAAAGAATGTATCTGAATCTCACACATTTGCATAGTTTTCTATTTCACATCATTACAAAGCCCAAGGTCCTGTTTACTGATGGTTGTGTCCCACTCTTTCCCCCTGTTGTATACCTTAAATATCTTAAGGAACATATGTGATGAAGCCCAATGTCTGTACCTCCTCCTGCACCAAAAAGGCCCATGTAAAATACTAAGTATTATTGTACCCAGAAGTATGAATACAAATGACATCAGCATAGGAAGCAGATGCTGGGCCAAAATTGTCCACTGGGAGGGGATGCATAACTCAGAAGCTTCTCATTGACAGAATCTCAAACCTGATGATTTGCATTTTCAATCAGTAGAACATCAGCTACTCAGGACATGGGTAAATAATGGAAGGAGAGTTGAGGGAAGATCAGTCTTTCCAACTAGCTGTTCCTCCCTGCCATTGTGGTTCAGAAAGGAAGAGGCAGGGAAAGGATCGCAGCTACCCCGTTATCATGTAATCTGTTTGTGAAATTCTTTTAACAGAGGGTATTGGAAACCCGAGAGAGTCAGGAATGGCTTACCCTCTACACTTGTTCGTTCCTGGGAATACGAAAACCAGGAAGATGGGATTTGAAAGAGGCAGGCCCAGCACTCTTACCTGACCCGGGACCTGGATGCAGGTAAAAATTACTGGACCGCACTAAAGAAACCTCTGTCCCAGCCAGTGTTCCTCACCTGGTGTGGCCCTGACTCACCAGCACGCACGCAGATCAAGTTACAAAGAAGGGGCATCTGTCACCACAGAGAAGTAAGCACATTAGGTGTTAGTTTTGATTTCCCAGCAATCATGAGAGGAAACCGAAAATACCTTGTTCCTCTCTACTCCCCACCCCTCCCCTGCAACCTCACTCTCATTTCCCGGGTACAGTTTTTCAAAACCATACCAGAGAATTTGATTTGAAGTATATTGCTTAGCACTGGAATTAAAATTAAGCCACTCAGCCCAAGGGTACATGGGATCTCTCTGTATTATTTCTTAACAATTGATGTGAATCGACAATTATCTCGAAATAAAAAGTGTAATTTAAAAAATGGAGCTACTCAGAATGCACCGTGACGGGAAGTAAGAAAGAAGAACCTCCGCACCTCCAAAAAAAAAAAAAAAAAACCATTCTGAAAAATCACCTTTTTGTTATTTTGTTAGACGAACTTCCTCAGTCAAGCTACACCCATATAGATGCTATTCTGTGCCAAGTGGAAGGTCATGCAACAGAAAATGACACCTGTGCCTCTCTTCTCCTTTCCCCTTACCAAACTGACAAGTTCCTCAGCGCGACTGTAAAGAATATCTCTGGTGGTATAAACAAGAACTGCTAAGAGTATTTGTCCCAGAGAGGAAGACAGGAGAGGGGCCCAGGAGAGAAAGGAAGATAAGCCTGTCAAGATAGATCCTTTCAGACTTCTGGAATTTTATATCGTGTGTACATAGTACCTAGTCCAAAGATATTATCCCCCAATCTCACACAGCCTTCGAAGGTCCAGCACAACATGAGCTGCTCTGTGAGCCTCTCCCATCCTACCAGCTTGAACTCACCATTCCCTCCTGTGCGTTTCATAGCACGATGGTTCTCAAGCCTGGCTGCCAAATTAAAACATTTGCACACCTTTTATTTCATTTTGTCTCCAGAACAACCCGGTGAGCTGGGCCTCATTGCCCCACTGCCCAAAAGAGGAAAGAAGAGTCAAAGTGCTGCAAGTTACCAACGATCCATTTGAGCTTTGGGGTTCTATAGTTCTTTGTTCTTCCTTATGTTTGACGGTCTCCTCTGAGATCAAAACTGCATTTTGTATTCACCACCCAAATCCTAGCACAGCACCTTATACACAGGTGGTGTTCAACCACAATTTATCAGCATAGGGAAAATGAGTAGTCCAGCAGAGCTGCAGGAAGTGTCTCTTAGTCATCCAGAGCTCCACAGGTGTGCTCACGTAAGAGGTTCCCCAGATTATGAGTAAGAGTTGACCTTCCTGTGTCTCTTACTGCTTGTTTACGCTTATCAAATCACCACAGTTGCATGTTCAAAATGCGTATTCCTGGGCCCCAGATTTAATGAACCAGGATTTCTGGGGATGATATTCAGGGCTATCTATTTTTTTCAAATATATATTTCTGTGTGTGTGTGTGTTGAAATACACATAACACAAAATCCACCATCATAACCATTTTTAAGTGTGCAGTTCAGTGACACTAAGTATATTCACATTGTTGTGCAGCCATCACCACCATCCATCTCTACAGATTTTTCATCTTCCTAAACTGAAATTCTGTACCCGTTAAACAATAACTCCCCATTCCCCTCTCCCCCAGCACCTAGCAACCTTCATTTTACTTTCTGTCTTTATGGAGTTGACTACATTAGATACCTCATAAAAGTAGAATCTTGCAGTATTTGTCTTTTTGTGGCTGGCTTATTTCACTTAGCATAATATCTTCAAGGTTCATCCACATTGTACCATATAGCAGGATTTCCTTCTTTTTTAAGGCTGAGTAATATTTCATTTTACATACATGCCATATTTTCTTTATGCATTCACCCATCAGAGGAGATCGAGGTTGCTTCTACTTCTTGGCTATTGTAAATACTCTACAATGAACATGGATGTGTAAATATCTCTTTGAGATCCTGTTTTCAGTTTTTTTGATATATACCCAGAAGTGGAATTGCTGAGTCATATAATAATTCTATTTTTAATTTTTTGAGGAATCTGCATACTGTTTTTCATAGTGGCTGCACCATTTTAGATTCCCATCAACAATGTGCAAGGGTTTCAATTTCTCCACATCTTTGCCAGCACTTGTTACTTTCTTTTTCTTTTCTTTTCTTCTTTTTAATTTTTAATTTATTTTTTGGTCTTCGTTGCTGCACGCGGGCTCTCTCTAGTTGCGGCAAGCGGGGGCTACTCTTCATTGTGGTGCGCGGGCTTCTCATTGTGGTGACTTCTCTTGTTGCAGAGCACGGGCTCTAGGCACGTGGGTTCAGTAGTTGCAGCACAGAGGCTCAATAGTTGCAGTATGAGGGCCCTAGAGCACCAGAGTGTCAGTAGTTGTGGTGCATGGGCTCAGTTGTTTTGGTGTGCAGGCTCAGTAATTGTGGCTCGTGGGCTCTAGAGTGCAGGCTCAGTAGTTGTGGCACATGGGCTTAGTTGCTCCACGGTATGTGGGATCTTCCTGGACCAGGGATTGAACCCATGTCCCCTGAATTGGCAGGCAGATTCTTAACCACTGTGCCACCAGGGAAGTCCCTTTTTCTTTTTTTTTTCTTTTTTTTTTTTTTAGTAGCAACCATTCACTACTAAATGTGTGAGGTGATATCTCATTGTGGTTTATATTTGCATTTCCAGGATGATTAGTGATCTTGAGTATCTCTTCATATGCTTGTTGGCTATCTGTAAATCTTCTTTGGAAAAATGTCTGTTCAAGTCCTTTGCCCATTTTCAAATTGAGTATTTTGGTTTTTTGTTGTTGAGTTGTAGGAGTTCTTTATATATTCTGAATAGTAATCCCTTATTAGATATTTATGATTTGCAAATATTTTCTCCCAATTCTGTATGTTGCCTTTTTACTCTGTTGATTGTTTCTTTTGCTGAACCGAAATTTTAAAGTTTGATGTATTTGCATTGTCTATTTTTACTTTTGTTGCCTGTGCTTTTGGCATCATATCAAGAAATCATTCCCAAATACAATATCATAATGTATGACATGTTTTCTTCTAGAATATTTATAGTTTCAGGTCTTACATTTAGGTCTTTAATCCATTTTGAGTTAATTTTTGTGTATAGTGTAAGGTAAGGGTCCAACTTCATTCTTTTCCATGTGGATAGCCAGTTTTCTCAGCACAATTTGTTGAAGAGACTCTCCTGTCCCCATTGTAGTGTTGAAGATAGTTTGATCATATATATGAGGGTTTATTTCTAGGCTCTCTCTTCTTTTCCATTGGTCTATATGTCTGCCTTTATGCCAGTACTATATGATTTTGATTACTGTAGCTTTGTAATATGCTTTGAAATCAGAAAATATAAGGCCTACAACTTTGTTTTTCTTTCTCAAGATTGTTTTGACTATTCAGGGTGCTTTGAGATTCCATATGAATTTTAGAATGGATTTTTCTATTTCTGCAAAAAATACCATTGGAATTTTGATGAGGACTGCATTAAATCTGTGGGGTGCTTCGGGTAGTATTAAATTTTAACAATGTTAAGTCTTCCAGTCTTAGAACATGGGATATCTTTTTATTTACTTATGTCTTTTTAAGTATCTTTCAGCAGTGTTTTGTAGTTTACAGTGCATAAGTCTTTTGACTCCTTGGTTAAGTTTATTCCCAAGTATTTTATTATTTTTGATGCTATTTAAGTGGGATTCTATTTTTAATTTCATTTTCAGATTGTTCGTTCTTAGTGTATAGAAATGAAACTGATATTTTTGTATTAATTTTGTATCCTGCAAATTTCATTAGACTTAACAGTTTTTTGGTGAAGTCTTTAGAGTTTTCTGCATATAAGATAATGTCATCTGTGAATAGAAGTATTTTATTTCTTCCTTTCCAATTTGAATGTCTTTTATTTCTTTATCTTGCTTAATTGTCTGACTAGGACATCCAGTGCTATGTTAAATAGAAGTGGTTAGAGTAGGCATTTTTGCCTTGTTCCTGATTTTAGTGGGAAAACTTTCAGTTTTTCACCATGGGGTATGATGTTAGCTATGGGCTTTCCACACATGGCCTTTATTAGGTTCAGGTAATTTCCTTCTAATCCTGATTTCTTGAGTGAATGAAAGGGTATTGAGTTTAGTCAAATGCGTTTTCTGTATCAGTTGAGGTGATCTTAAGAGTTTTTCCTTCATTCTGTTAATATAGTGTATTGCATTGACTGATTTTTGTATGTTGAACTACCCTTGCATTCCAGAGATAAATCCCACTCGGACAAGGTGTATAATCCTTTTAATGTGTTTGCTAGTATTTTGTTGAGGATTTTTACCTCAGCATTCATCAGGGATATTGGTCTGTAATTTTTTTCTTTTAGTGTCTTTGTCTGATTTTGGTATCAGGGTAATGCTGAACTCATAAAATGAATTTGGAAGTGTTCCTTTCTCTTTCTTTTGGGGAAGAATTTGAAAAGAATTGGTGTTAATTCTTCTTTAAATGTTTGGTAGAATTCTCCAGTGAAGCCATTTAGTCCTGGGCTTTTCTTTGTTGGGAGGTTTTTGATTCCTAATTCAATCTTCTTACTAATTATAGGTCTGTTTTGGTTTTTTGTTTCTTCATGATTCAGTCTTGCCAGGTTGTATGTTTCTAGAAATTTATCTGTTTCTTTTAGGTTATCCAATTTGTTAGCATATAATTGTTGAAAATAGTCTCTTATGATCCATTTTATTTCTGTGGCACCAGTTGTAATGTCTCCTCTTTCATTTCTGATTTTTGTTTGTTGAGTCTTCTCTTTTTTCTCTTAGTCTAACGGTTTGACAATTTTATGGATCTTAAAAAAAAAAAACTCAATTTTGTTGATTTTTTTCTATTGTTTTTTTCTTTTCTCTATTTCATTTATTTTTGCTCTAATCTTTAATAATCCTTCCTTCTGATAACTTCGGGTTTCGTTTGTTCTTCTTTCTCTGGTTCCTCGAGGTGTGAATTTAGGTTGTTGATTTGAGATCTTTCTTCATTTTTAAAATATAGGCATTTCCCTCTTAGTTGTGTTTTGCTACATCCCATAAGTTTTGGTATGTTATGCTTTTGTTTTCATTTGTCTCAAGATATTTCCTAATTTCCCTTGTGATTTACTCTTACCATTGGTTCAAGGGCTAACCTCCCAGTTTTATGAGAAGAAAGTTTCTGTCTAAATGAGGCTATAGATCAGGAGCAAAGCAGGGCAGGGCTCGCCTCATGCATGGCATGGACTTGGAAGGCTCAGGCACTATGATACCTACAGTCTGGAGAAGGGTCATCAGAATCAGCTGTGGAGACCATGGAGCTTGTTAAGCATCTTGATCATTATGTCTACCTGAGATTTTGTGTGTATTTTTGGCTCTGTCCAGACAGATCTTTGGTTTGTGGTGCAGTGACTATCCCCAGAGCCCAGCACAGCTGTGTCTGTACCTAATCTTGTTCACATGCTCAGAGAGAATCAACCACAGGCAGAGAGATGGTCTGGAAAGAGGCCCATCAAACAACACACATTCTTCAGAGGTTTCCAGTGCTGAGTGGTAAATTGTCCATCTGGTCTCTTTATCACTTCCTCTACCTACCTCTTCCTTGGAGGTAGGTCCACTGCTCTCCTTTCTTCTCTTCTCTCTCTTCTCTCATTCAAAGGGAGAAAGAGAGTGAATAATATACTATGTACTTTAAATGCATTGTCTCATTGAACTCTTACTAAGTATTACTATGCCCATTTTATAGCTGAGAGAACTGAACCTCACAAAATTTAAGTAATTTGCTCAATCAGTGTTGAATAAGTAGACAGTTAGTAAGAGGAAAAGACTGGACCTCAAAATAGGTCTTTCTGGATCTAACACCCAGACCCTTCCCATCGTAGCTACCTCTCTTATTTATTCAACAGATACCTAGTATGTGCTTCCCTGTACTAGGAACTCAGAAAGCTACAAAGAAAAACAAGATATGGTTCCTGGCATCCAAGAAAACCACTCCTAGTAGGGGAGATAGATACCAAACCTGTAATTACAACAGGTTAAAAAAAAAACAAACTGCTACAGATATGTAAATACTATGGGAGCACAAAGAAGCAGGGATTCTAGGGTATAAGTAGAGAGACATCTCACATTTAGGGAAGGATTTCACCAGGAAAAAAGGAGGAAGAAGAAGTTTGGGGAATTTTTTATTTAATAAAATGCCAGATAGTAAATATTTTAGGGTCTGCAGGCCAGACAGTCTCTGTTGCAGCTACTCAACTCTGCCACTGTAGCACAAAGCAGACACAGTCAAAATGAAAATGAATGAACATGGCTGTGTTCAGAAAAACTTAATTTACAAAAACAAGAAGGCAGCTGGATTTTGCCTAGGTTCCAGAGTTTGCAGAGCCCTGCAAATCAGTGATTAAAACAGGGAAGTGATCAAATCTTTGTTCTAGAAAGAACTCTCTGGGCAATGTAAAAGAAAGAGTTTATGTTCTCACTATCCTTTTCCTTGGAGTAGCTCGGGGAAATTGGCAGCATGGTAGACCTATGGGCTTTGGATTTTGTGAGATGAGGAAAGTAGGAGGTCTGGGTATTTTCACACAACTCTCTCATTCCCTTCTCACTTGCCCTCCCAGTTCCATTTCCTCCAATATATTTTTCCCTGTTCCCCTTTTGACGGGGTGTAGAGTTGCCAGATTTAGCAAATAAAAATACAGGACACAGTTAACTTTGAACTTTAGATAAACAATAAATAATTATTTTAGTATAAGTATGTTTCATGAAATATTTGGGACATACTTGTACTAAAAAATGTATTCATTGTTTATCTGAAATTCAGACTTAACTAGGGACCCTGTATTTTATCCGGCAATGTTACTGGGACCCCTTCAGTCTGAGTTCCTAAAAAACTTAAGGAAATATAAGAGGATAGGGATCAGGGTAACCTGATGTCTAGATTGGGTTGTGGCTGATGGGCATGTGGGCAGCAGGTGGGTGTGGGTGGGACAGTAGAGTGAGGCCTAGCAAAGTGAGTATCAAGGTAGATTGCAGCGAAATCCAGAGGCTGAAGGAAGGGGGATGCTGGTGAGAGGTTGTTGAGAGGCCTGTGAAATGTAGACTGGGCTAGGAAGTGAAGCAAGAGTAGGAGTGGTGAGTTTTATAATCCCTTCCATTTGAATAGAGCTTTACAACTTCACAAATGTTGTCTCCATTGACTCTTATAGGAAGCTTTCAGGGAGAGGGAATGAGTCATTGATCTCACTTAAAAATGAGGAAACAAAAGACTCAATATAGTTCAGGTAATTTCCCTTGGATAACCCAAGTTAATGGCCCTGCTGAGACTCAAATAAGGCCTTTGACAACACTTCACTTCCTCTGCTTTCTGAATGTTTGCTCTACAGTCAAAGAAGTTAATAACAGTAGTAAGAAGATGCCACACCAGCATCAGCAGCTAACATTTATTGAGCACTTACCTTGTGCCAGGTTCTAAGTGCTTTGTATATTTAATCACTTATTTCTCACAGTATCCTGATGAGGTAGGTATTACTATTATTGCTATATAACTGGCACAGAGAGATTGAGCAACTAGTTCAAGATGATACAGAATAGAGTTCAGATACAGTCATTCCAGTTCAAGAGCCCAAGTAACTGATAAAGACCCAGTTCTCTTTAACCAACTTTAGTCAGGCTCCTCTGAGCCCTCTTCTCCACCAGGCCTCAACCTTGTCCCCATCCTATCCTTGCTGAGTCCAGTTGTAACAAGAAGCTTGCTAAGTCAGTTTAGAGAGAATTCCCCACCCTTGATATCTGATCCCCCTTGCTGTCTGATCAAATTCCTCATCGCCCTGGTGCCAGTGAATTTGAGGTTCTTGATGTCTTATCACAGAAAGAATTCAGTGAGAGACAAAGTGATAGGTAAGAAGTGGATTTATTTAGAGAGAAACACAGTCCACAGACAGAGTGTGGGCCATCTCAGAAGGTGAGAGAGCCCCGAAATATGGCATGGTTAGTTTTAATGGGCTGGGTAATTTTATAGGCTAATGAGTGGGAGGATTATTCCAACTATATCTGGGATGGGGTGGAGATTTCCAGGAAATGGGCCACCACCCACTTTCTGACTTTTTATGGTCATCCTCAGAACTGTCATGGTGCTGGTGGGTGTGTCACTTAGCATGCTAATGTATTACAATGAGCATATAATGAGGCTCAATATCTACTAGAAGTTGAATCTCCCGCCATCTTGGACCCAGTTGGTTCTAACCAGTCTTTGTCATGTCCTATGGCTATGTCATTCTTTTAAAGGTTGTGCCCTGTCCCCTTCCCTCCTGTTTCACTCCCATAGATATCTCATCACCCTGGCCTGTCTTCAGCAAGAATCCTGTTAAGTCAGTTTAGCAAGAATCCCCCTTCCTGTAATGTCTTCTCTTAGTATTTTTCCATTTACCTGCAGACCTCCTCAGACTGCTTGTTGGCTATAAATCCCCAGCTGTGTTTTCTGTATTAGAGTTGAGCCCCATCTCTCTTCCCTATTGTAATAGTCTTGACACCTATCACAATTGTCCTGAATAAAGTTCTCCTTACCATTTTAACAAGTGTCAGAATAAATTTTTCTTTAACATCCCTAACCATGGGGGGTATGGTGCCTTCTTAGGTCAGAGGGCTTAAGGTATGAGGAAACAGACGTGAGGAAGGAAAGCAGGAGTTGGCACAAAATGAGATAAGCTGGATGACAGAACATCTCTTTCCTCTCAGACTCCTCTGCCCTTTCACGCCTTTGTACCAACTGTTACTGAAATGGCTCCACCACTATTCCCCACACCTCCTCACCCTAAACTCGTATGCACCCTCTATCACCCTATTTAGACATCACCAGGTAGAGGTGACCTCCACTTGCCTAGGTAGTGTTTAGAACTCCTTTCGGTGAGCAGCAGACCTCTCTCTTAATGCTTGTATTAGAGGACTGCATTGCCACAATTTATAAGTGTGTCTTCCCTAACAGAATGGATAGACTTCTATGTGCAGGCAATACCACCTTCATCCCTAAATTCAAGACTTTTGAAACAATGCCTGACTCTCAGTGGCTAACATAATGGATGCTTACTGTGAATTCCAAAAGACAGTTCCTGATCTGCAGGAAGGCTTCCATGTGATCATTTAAAAACCCAGGCTCCTTTCATCTTGTGGCCCCATCTTCCACTAGGACCTTGAAGTTCTCTGCATTCAGCTGGAAGATGAGGGAAGGGGATGAAGGTTTGCATGTGGAAGCTGGAAGTAGCACCCTTCCCTTCTGCCCACATTCCACTGGCTACAACCCAGTCACATGGCCACAACCTAACTGCAAGGGAGGCTGGGAAATTTAGTCTCACTGTGTGGCCTGGAAAAGGAAATGGGCCACAGCCAAACTGCCTGGGTTTGAATTATGGTTCTATCACTTACTAGTTGTGTGACCACAGACAAGTTGCTCAATTTTTTACAGCCACAGTTTCCTCTGTATAAATGAGACTAATACCTATCTCATGGGGTTGATATAGGGAATAAATGAGTCAATATATGTAAAGTACTTAGAGCAGTGTTCAGCATCTAGTAAATGCCATGCAAAGGTTAACTATTAACAGCATTAATATCCTCTAATCAAAATGCTCTATACCTTCCCCTCTGACCCAGAGTAAAAGCTGAACTCTTTACAGAAGAATGGCTGCGAAACCCTTAAACAATCTGTGCCCAATTAGCTGCTACTTCCCTCACTACTCAAACCACCCTGACCTCTTGCTCTTCTTCGAAAGAGCCAGGCAAGCCCACACATCAGGGCCTTTAACTTCCAGTGTCTCTGCCCAGAAGACTCTTCTCCAGGTGTTTGCATGGCTCACTCCAAAACTCCTTCAGATGTCTGCTCAAATGTACCTGCCCTGAAAAACTGCAAGCAGTCCCACTCGAATACTTCATATTCCCCTTTCCTACTTTATTGTTTTTTATATCTTCCACTGCCATCTAATATGTCATGTATTTAACTTAGTTTTCATACGTATCTTTCTTCCCTGCCGGGCCTTAAGCTCTACGAGGGCAGGATTTTTTTCCTGTTTTTTCCACTTCTGTATCCCCAACACCTACAAGAGTGAGTGGCATCAAGTGGGTATTCAGTAACTGTTTATTCAACATATTAATAAGTTAGCAAATGAATGAATGGTGATTCTCCACTGACACTCTAACATCTCTGGTCTTATTAAATGTTTCTCACAATTGTGATGACTATGACTTCTGTACCATCAGATATACCACTAAAGGGGTTCAGAACAAGACTCCCCAAAATGTACCACTTTGGCATGTGGATTATTTCGAGCTGAAGACAATCAAGACCCAGCAGACTCAAGAAGAACTTTTACCTCTCCCTTAACTGCTTAAAAGAATTTAGTTAGGGAACCTGCCCAGAAAGAGAGCTCTTACCAGAGATAACTTTTATCTGAATGACCCAACTGCATGACAGAACAAATATTTAATGACCAAACATCTGCCTTTCTTATCATTCTATAAATCACCGCCTCCCCTTTGAAGCCCCAGGCCCCATCCCATTCCTTAGCTCAGGATGACATATAAGCCACAATTACCTGTGGCTTATATGTGGTCTCATTGTTTTTGTGGGGCTCCTGCACAAACATAACTAGATTTGTTTTCCTCCTGTTAATCTATCTTATGTCAATCTAATTAACGGGCCGGCCAAAAGAACCTAGAAGGGTAGAGGAAAATACCTCCTCCCTTACACAAATAACCCATTAATTATGTGCAACATGCAAGCTCTCTGTTTGAGGTAGATATAGAGCAACATATGAGACAAGGGAGTCCCTTATCTCCAAGGAACTGTGGTTTGACCAGGAACTGAATTACCTGAAATTGGGACAGTCCCAGAACGTCCAGAAAGCAAGATTCTTGTAGTCTTAGACTATAATCTGTAGAAGAGTGGCAAAAATAACGTTTTTGGTGCATCTTTATAACCCAGGGGCCAGTGCAGTGACCCACTCAGTATGTTGTCTAGCATATTCTGAGCCTGGCAACATCCAATGACAGTGGTTCATACAGTATGTTAAAACGAACCTTAATTAGTTACAACCAGAATGCAAGTAACTGAAGAAACATGTTCTCCACCCCCACCCCCCACACCACCCCTTTTTTTTTTAACGGTAGCGAATTCCTTCCAGCTTTACTGTCTTTTGCAATTGTGTCTGGAAATCACTTTCTTGTCAACTGTTTCTATGATTGTGTCAATTTGCGGGAAGAGAGCAGTGCAGAAATCAGTTTTTCAAGATTTGCATCAAGTCAAACAGCACTTTTTTCCCCATTAAGGTGAGATGTTCTTCCCTTGCTTAAAGTAGCTGTAACAGAATAGGTGCTAATTCCTCACCCAGGGGCTAAATTTAATTTTTGCTCCAAAATGAGTGTTTTTAAACAAACATTTCACAGAGTGTGTATTGCACAGGATGTAAAAACACTGAAACCGGTTTCACTGGTCTGGGTGGGGTTGGACTTTCTACCCACAGTTCAGTTGCACCCACCTGTGCAATAACTGAATCCTCCCACAAAACAAAACAAACTTGAATGTGTCTGGCTGTAGCCAACAGCAATCAAGGGCAGGGTCCTGAAGCTTTGTTTTCCGGAAAGAAAATACTTGTCTGTGACTCCCCTCCCCACCACGATTCTCCCACCCCCTAACCCGCCCCAGCCTGGGTGAGGTTCCTGGGTTTACTCTCCCAAAGCACCCCTTTGCAATGCTTAGCCTTTGTGATTGTCTGTAATTATCTGTCTTCTCACGGTACAACATCAGCTGGGGAAGGGACTGGCTCACTTGGGTCACATTCACTATAGTATCCTGGATGCCTGGCACAGTAAGTGCTCAATAACTATGTGTATTAAAGACCAACTGACTGACAACCTTCTAGCTGTGATTCACATATGGGGAAGTCAAAAAAGCACCGCATTTAATCAGAGCACCTGAGTCCCATCTTGACTCTACCTTTTCTAGCTTTGTGACTCTGGGAAAGTCACCCAGGCTTTCTGAGCTTCCATTTCTTCATCTACAAAATGAGAATGATAATAATTATATCCTCCTCTGGGGCATTTCCAAGGAGCAAATGTGATTATGGACTTGTAAGTGCTTAGTAGACATTCAAAGCACAACAGCCAAATTCAGCTAAGTGGTGAACATTTCAGTGTTGATGCTATAAAAGATGGTAGAAAATGGGTAACTTAAAAATTGCACATATGGCCATCTATGTCTTTGCCATCCGAAGTCAGTTTATTTGAGATAAAAAGGACATTCATTACATATGGGAACTTGTGGAAGTGGCAGCAAACAAACACACGTTTATTATCTGCCTTCTCTTGTTCCGACTACTTGACTGCAAGCTCCTTGAAGCCAGGGAGTTCACTGAGTGCCAAGTCCTAGGTCAGGGTCAGGCCTAACTGTATTCAACACATGTTTACTGAATGAATGACTACCTGATCTAAATGATCTCTACACTTCCTCCAGCTGTTGAAGCCACCTGTTCCTTCAGGCACAAGGCGTGTGACTAATGCCCGGGAAGTAAATTTCTTTACCTATATCCAAATTCTGTCCAGCTTTTAGTGTTTATGAATCCACCCCTGAATTTTGTTTCCTCTTCACATAGAATTATACCTAATCACAAATCCTCTGGATTAGCCAAATGACACACTAATTTCTATGGATACCTACAGATTCTGATTTCCCAGGGATGTCATAAGGACACCCATCCAGGCAGAACTTCTAGGAAACTGGCCCAATAAGAAAAGTTACCATCAGAGTGGTTGCCTGGGGCTTGGGAGGAGGGGGAAGTGGGGAGTTGTTGTTTAGTGGGTATAGAGTTTCAGTTTTACAAGATGAAAACTTCTGGAGATTGGTGGCACAGAAAGTGAATATATTTCATAATACTGAACTGTGCATATAAAAATAAGTGAGTCAGTAAGTTTTATGCTATGTGTATTTTTACTGCAATATTTAAAACTGTAATCACTGGAAGTCTCCACCATACACTCAAGAAAGAGGGTAAGACCCTCAAGGGACAAAGATATTGCATTCTATTTTATAACAGATTGTATATAAAGCTTAGGTGTTCTTATCACCTCTGGAATTCTTACAGATATTGATACATAGAAGCACTGATCTATAGGGTCAAATGGGAATAAAATATTGAATATCATCCAAATATTTCATATCCCCAGACTGAAAACTGAGTTTAGAAAAGTGTGTCCACACTATAAAATAGTGTATAAAAGTTATTAAATGCACAAAAAACATGGACCCAAATTAACTCTGACATTTTAGAGTTTTTTCCCCAGCTTTATTGAGATATAATTGACATATAAAATTGTGTGAGGAACTTCCCTGGTGGTCCAGTGGGTAAGACTCCACACTCCCAATGCAGGGGGCCCAGGTTCCATCCCTGGTCAGGGAACTAGATCCCAAGTGCTGCAGCTAAGGAGTCCACATGCCGCAACGAAGATCCTGCGTGCCACAACTAAGACCTGGTGCAGCCAAAATAAATAAATAAATATTAAAAAACAAAACAAAACAACATTTTGTGAGTTTAAGGTGTACAACCTGTTGATTTGATACACTGACATATTGAAAAAGATTACCACCTGTAGCTAACACTTCCATCATCATACGATTACCGTTTCTTTTTTGTGGTGAAAACATTTAAGATCTAGTCTCTTAGCAACTTTCAAGTATATAATACGGTATTATTAGCAGCCCTTGGGTTTTGAACAAAAGTTTAGTAACTAGAAACTTCTCTAGCAACAACTACAGACCAGTGGGGTAGAATATACACACCTGGTTTTTGGCTGTTAATGTTATACAGCTCCATTCAAGTTACTCTGCGGAATTTGCATGCCTTTTGTCTTCTTGTTTCACAGGGCAAGGTTACTAAATGCCTAACAGAAATAGGAAGGGTTTCAATATTTACATTTCCCTTCTTTAGAAATTTTCTTTAGAAAATTATCGTTAGAGATAACTTTCATCCAACGGCTTTGCCACTTGTCATGTTTAAACAATTTTTTCAATGACAGCAACATTCTTTTTTTTTTTTTTAAAGAAATTCACGTTCTTTTATTTATTTATTTATTTATTTATGACTGTGTTGGGTCTTCGTTTCTGTGCGAGGGCTTTCTCTAGTTGTGGCAAGTGGGGACCACTCTTCATTGCGGTGCGCGGGCCTCTCACCATCGCGGCCTCTCTTGTTGCGGAGCACAGGCTCCAGACGCGCAGGCTCAGTAATTGTGGCTCACGGGCCCAGTTGCTCCGTGGCATATGGGATCTTCCCAGACCAGGGCTCGAACCCGTGTGCCCTGCATTGGCAGGCAGATTCTCAACCACTGCGCCACCAGGGAAGCCCGACAGCAACATTCTAATCACAGCAAAGTACAGTTAATCCGGGGCTTTCTTGCATTCCTCACTCAGTTTTGTTTCTTAAAGCATTCAGCATCGTTGCCTCTGCCTCTTTACAAAAAAAGTTCTCTACTGCTTTGTCTCCCACTGTGGTTTTCTGTTTTTTCCTCCTCCTTCTCTAACTCTATCCTTCCTGCTGCCTTTTCTCACTTGGTTTTCTCCTCTGTTCACTCAGTGAGTATTTCTGGAGGGACTGCAATGTGCCAGGCACTGTGCTCCCAACAGGGAGCAAAATGGATGTGGAGCCCGCTTTCTTGCGGTGCCCCTGAGAGCAGAGAGACAGATGTGGATCAAATCATCACAGTAAAAAATGTGGACTTGCAAATCCTGCCGCCTGTGGAACAAAAACAATATTCACAGAAAGATAGACAAGATGAAAAGGCAGAGGACTGTGTACCAGATGAAGGAACAAGATAAAGCCCCAGAAAAACAACTAAATGAAGTGGAGATAGGCAACCTTCCAGAAAAAGAATTCAGAATAATGATAGTGAAGATGATCCAGCACCTCGGAAAAAGAATGGAGGCAAAGATTGAGAAGATGTAAGAAATGTTTAAAAAAGGCCTAGAAGAATTAAAGAACAAACAAACAGAGATGAACAATACAATAACTGAAATGAAAACTACACTAGAAGGAATCAATAGCAGAAAAACTAAGGCAGAAGAGCGGATAAGTGACCTGGAAGACAGAATGGTGGAATACACTGCTGCGGAACAGAATAAAGAAAAAAGAATGAAAAGAAATGAAGACAGCCTAAGAGACCTCTAGGACAACATTAAACGCAACAACATTCGCATTATAGGGGTCCCAGAAGGAGAAGAGAGAGAGAAAGTACCCGAGAAACTATTTGAAGAGATTATAGTCAAAAACTTCCCTAACATGGGAAAGAAATAGCCACCCAAGTCCGGGAAGCACAGAGAGTCCCATACAGGAGAAACCCAAGGAGAAACACACCAAAACACATAGCAATCAAATTGGCAAAAATTAAAGACAAAGAAAAATTATTGAAAGCAGCAAGGGAAAAACGACAAATAAAATACAGGGGAAATCCCATAAGGTTAACAGCTGATTTCTCAGCAGAAACTCTACAAGCCAGAAGGGAGTGGCAAGACATACTTAAAGTGATGAAAGGGAAGAACCTACAACCAAGATTACTCTACCCGGCAAGGATCTCATTCAGATTCGATGGAGAAATCAAAAGCTTTACAGACAAGCAAAAGCTAAGAGAATTCAGCACCACCAAACCAGCTCTGCAACAAATGCTAAAGGAACTTCTCTAAGTGGGAAACACAAGAGAAGAAAACGACCTACAAAAACAAACCCAAAACGATTAAGAAAATGGTCATAGGAACATACATATCGATAATTACCTTAAACGTGAATGTATTAAATGCTCCAATCAAAAGACACAGTCTTGCTGAATGGATACAAAAACAAGACCCATATATATGCTGTCTACAAGAGACCCACTTCAGACCTAGGGACACATACAGACTGAAAGTGAGGGGATGGAAAAAGATATTCCATGCAAATGGAAATCAGAAGAAAGCTGGAGTAGCAACACTCATATCAGATAAAATAGACTTTAAAATAAAGAATGTAACAAGAGACAAGGAAGGACACTATGAACAAGGGATCAATCCAAGAAGAAGATATAACAATTATAAACATATACACACCCAACATAGGAGCACCTCAATACATAAGGCAACTGCTAACAGCTATAAAAGAGGAAATCGACAGTAACACAATAATAGTGGGGGACTTTAACACCTCACTTACACCAATGGACAGATCATCCAAAATGAAAATAAATAAAGAAACAGAAGCTTTAAATGACACAATAGACCAGATAGATTTAACTGATATTTATAGGACAGTCCATCCAAAAACAGCAGATTACACTTTCTTCTCCAGTGCGCACAGAACATTCTCCAGGATAGATCACATCTTGGGTCACAAATCAAGCCTCAGTAAATTTAAGAAAATTGAAACCATATCAAGCATCTTTTCTGACCACAACGCTATGAGATTAGAAATGAATTACAGGGAAAAAAACGTAAAAAACACAAACACATGGAGGCTAAACAATACGTTACTAAACAACCAAGAGATCACTGAAGAAATCAAAGAGGACATCAAAAAATACCTAGAGACAAATGACAATGAAAACACGATGATCCAAAACCTATGGGATGCAGCAAAAGCAGTTCTAAGAGGGAAGTTTATAGCTATACAAGCCTACCTCAAGAAACAAGAAAAATCTCAAGTAAACAATCTAACCTTACACTTAAAGGAACTAGAGAAAGAACAACAAACAAAACCCAAAGTTAGCAGAAGAAAAGACATTGTAAAGATCAGAGCAGAAATAAATGAAATAGAAACAAAGAAAAGAATAGCAAAGATCAATAAAACTAAAAGCTGGTTCTTTGAGAAGATAAACAAAATTGATAAACCATTAGCCAGACTCATCAGGAAAAAGAGGGAGAGGACTCAAATCAATAAAATTAGAAATGAAACAGGAGACGTTACAACGGACACCGCAGAAATACAAAGCAGCATAAGAGACTACTATAAGCAACTCTATGCCAATAAAATGGACAACCTGGAAGAAATGGACAAATTCTTAGAAAGGTATAACCTTTCAAGACTGAACCAGGAAGAAATAGAAAATATGAACAGACCAATCACAAGTAATGAAATTGAAACTGTGATTTAAAATCTTCCAACAAACAAAAGTCCAGGACCAGATGGCTTCACAGGTGAATTTTATCAAACATTTAGAGAAGCGCTTACACCCATCCTTCTCAAACTCTTCCAAAAAATTGCAGAGGAAGGATCACTCCCAAACTCACTCTATGAGGCCATCATCACCCTGATACCAAAACCAGACAAAGATACTACAAAAAAGGAAAACTACAGACCAATATCACTGATGAATATAGATGCAAATATCCTCAACAAAATACTAGCAACAGAATCCAACAACACATTAAAAGGATCATACACCATGATCAAGTGGGATTTATCCCAGGGATGCAAGTATTCTTCATTATACGCAAATCAATCAATGTGATACACCATATTAACAAACTAAAGAATAAAAACCATATGATCATCTCAATAGATGCAAAAAAAGCTTTTGACAAAATTCAACACTGATTTATGATAAAAACTCTCCAGAAAGTGGGCATAGAGGGAAACTACCTCAACATAATAAAGGCCATATACGACAAACCCACAGCAAACATCATTCTCAATGGTGAAAAACTGAAACCATTTCCTCTAAGATCAGGAACAAGACAAGGATGTCCACTCTCACCACTATTATTCAACATAGTTTTGGAAGTCCTAGCATGGCAATCAGAGAAGAAAAAGAAATAAAAGGAATACAAATTGGAAAAGAAGAATTAAAACTGTCCCTGTTTGCAGATGACATGATACTATACATAGAGAATCCTAAAGATGCTACCAGAAAACTACTAGAGCTAATCAATGAATCTGGTAAAGTTGCAGGATACAAAATTACTGCACAGAAATCTCTTGCATTGCTATACACTAATGATGAAAAATCTGAAAGAGAAATTAAGGAAACACTCCCATTTACCATTGCAACAAAAAGAATAAAATACCTAGGAATAAACCTACCTAGGGAGACAAAAGACCTGTATGCAGAAAACTATAAGACACTGATGAAAGAAATTAAAGATGATACCAACAGATGGAGAGATATACCATGTTCTTGGGTTGGAAGAATCAATACTGTGAAAAAGACTATACTACCCAAAGCAATCTACAGATTCAATGCAACCCCTATCAAATTACCAATGGCATTTTTTACAGAACTAGAACAAATCATCTTAAAATTTGTATGGAGACACAAAAGACCCCGATTAGCCAAAGCAGTCTTGAGGGGAAAAAATGGAGCTGGAGGATCAGACTCACTGACTTCAGACTATACTACAAAGCTACAGTAATCAAGGCAATATGGTACTGGTACAAAAACAGAAACATAGATCAATGGAACAAGATAGAAAACCCAGAGGTAAACCCACGCACCTATGGTCAACTAATCTATGACAAAGGAGGCAAGGATATACAATGGAGAAAAGACAGTCTCTTCAATAAGTGGTGCTGGGAAAACTGGACAGCTACATGTAAAAGAATGAAATTAGAACACTCCCTAACACCATACACAAAAATAAACTCAAAATGGATTAGAGACCTAAATTTAAGACCAGACAGTATAAAACTCTTAGAGGAAAACATACAAAGAACACTCTTTGACATAAATCACAGCAAGATCTTTTTTAATCCACCTCCTAGAGTAATGGAAATAAAAACAAATGGGACCTAATGAAACTTCAAAGCTTTTGCACAGCAAAGGAAACCATAAACAAGACAAAAAGCCAACCCTCAGAATGGGAGAAAATATTTACAAACGAATCAACAGACAAAGGATTAATCTCCAAAATATATAAACAGCTCATGCAGTGCAATATTAAAAAAACAAACAACCCAATCCAAAAATGGGCAGAAGACCTAAATAGACACTTCTCCAAAGAAGACATACAGATGGCCAAGAAGCACATGAAAAGCTGCTCAACATCACTAATTATTAGAGAAATGCAAATCAAAACTACAATGAGGTATCACCTCACACCAGTTAGAATGGACATCATCAGAAAATCTACAAAGAAGAAAAGCTGCAGAGGGTGTGGAGAAAAGGGAACCCTCTGGCACTGTTGGTGGGAATGTAAATGGATACAGCCTCTATGGAGAACAGTATGGAGGTTCCTTAAAAAACTAAACATAGAATTACCATATGATCCAGCAATCCCACTACTGGGCATATACCCAGAGAAAACCGTAATTCAAAAAGACACATGAACCCCAATATTCACTGCAGCGCTATTTACAATAGCCAGGTCATGGAAGCAACCTAAATGTCCATCGACAGACGAATGGGTAAAGAAGATGTGGTACATAAATACAATGGAATATTACTCAGCCATAAAAAGGAACGAAATTGGGTCATTTGTAGAGAGGTGGATGGATCTAGAGACTGTCATACAGAGTGAAGTCAGAAATAGAAAAACAAATATCGTATATTAACACATATATGTGGAACCTAGAAAAATAGTACAGATGAACCGGTTTCCAGGGCAGAAATTGAGGCACAGATGTAGAGAACAAATGTATGGACACCAAGGGGGGAAAGCGGCAAGGGGGTGGGTGTGGTGGGATGAATTGGGAGATTGGGATTGACATGTATACACTGATGTGTATAAAATTGATGACTAATAAGAACCTGCTGTATAAAAAAATAAATAAAATTAAATCAAAAAAATTTTTAAAGAAAAAAAAATGTGGACTTGCAATGACAGGGGCAACGGGCCATGGGGAGATTAGGCAAGGCCACTGGGGTTGAGATCTGAAGGATGGGTAGGCGTCTGTGGACCAGGTGAAGAGGTGAGGCCATAACCCCACTGTTCAGTCTCAGGCAGCTCCATCATCACCAACATCCTTGATTTGCATGGTGCTCGCCAGTTTTCAGCCACTACCACACACCACACATACATCACGCTGATGCTCTGTGGAGGGGAGGGCAGGCATTAGTAGCTCTTCATGTAATTGAGGACACAAGGTTCAGAGCCGTTAAACGGTGTACCCAGAATCGCGTGGTCAGTAAGTAGCACCACTGGACTGACCCCAGGTCTCCAACCCTAAGTCCTGGGAATACCATTTTCTTTTCCTTGATGACTCACTCGCATGACTGCAACAGAAAGTTCTCAGACCCACTTCTCTGGTTATACCTTCTCTTCAGATGCATGTTTCACATTAGCAGCTGGATATGTCTATGTGAGCATCCCAATAGTATCACTTAAATGAAATATTGAAAACTATTAGTCTTCTACAAAAACCAGTTTTGCTTTTAAAGTTTCTTACATTTGTTCTAATAATATTGTTGTGTCAGAATCTTGGATTCATTCTCTTTTTCTTTGCCTTGGCTTTTGGTAAGTCATCCAATCCACTGAGGGTCCCTTCACAAAGACTTGTACATCTATTTCTCCAATGTCGTCTCCATTTCCATTCCCTTTATTTTTGTCACTGTTTCTTCAGACCTATCAGGCAGCAAATGTCTGTTGTGACTACTGTGCGTAAGACACTGTCTTGCCTTCAAGGAGTTTACAATACAAAGAGAAGATAAGACACACCTACAAACATCCAGAGATCAGAATATCACAAACATCCAAAGTGCTATATCATTATATAAGTACTTAAAAAGTACTTCACGGGACTTCCCTGGCGGTCCAGCTGTTGACTCCGTGATTCTACTGCAGGAGGTGCAGTTTCGATCCCTGGTTGGGGAACTAAGATCCCACGTGCCTCGAGGTGTGGCCTTAAAAAATTAAAAAAAAAAAAAAAGTACTTCACATGTGTCAAGAACTTTTCGAGCCACAGGGATAAAAGGAATAAGACATGCTTTCTGTGCTTGAGAGGACTTACAGCTGAGGAGGGAGGGAAGGACCAGCGTGTAAGCTCCATGAGGGCAGGGATTTTTGTCTGCTTTGGTTCATTGCCATATCCCTAGCCTTTAGAATGTTGCTGGGCACATAGCAGGGCCTTAGGAAATATTCGGTGAAGGAATGAATGGGTGAGCACATCTGTAACAGCCCTCTGGCTTCACTTTGCTCTTTTTCAAAGGTCCCCACCTAGAACACAAGCGTGAATTGAGACCAGACTGGCTACTAGTTTACAAGAGCGATACATACACTCAAAATTTTCCCACCCCTCCCACAGTGACCAACTGTTCTTAACCCCACCATGTGATCCTTGATTCTTTTTTCTTTGGGGATGAGTTATTGCCCAGGGAGCTCTTTAAATCCTCATGATAATAGGTTCTCTGTGGGTTCACCCCATCAATCCACCTGAGTAAATGTTCACTGAACCCAGCTGGCTACAATCCCAAAATACCACTCCTCATCCACACCCCCATCACCTTCAGGTCACCTGAACTCTTTACCTCAAGATAAACCTTATTAATATTTTGATGCATCTCATTATATATTCATACATCTAGTATAATTTTACATAAAAGGGATCATTTCGCACATTATTTTTATTGTGGATACTTCTTCTTTCTCGTCTCTCCTTTTGTCCCTTCATAGCAGCATCTTGCCCTCCATCTCCACCCCAAGTAAGTCATGTTAACAACTTCGTGTGTCTCTCCATACCTTTCTCTTACACAATTCTCTACAGATTTACATATTTATCCATGGATATGGCTTTTTGTCACGACTTTACAAAACTGAAACCATATCTACTCTCTGCATCTGGCTTTTCCCACTCAAGAGTACAAGGCAAAAATCCCAGCAAGTCATCTGTTAAACTTCTACTTCATTCTTCTGAAAGGCCACATTATGTTCCATAGTGCAGATTTGTCACAGTTTATTTATTCTTTCTCCTTTGGTGGACATTAATTTTGTTTCTAGCTCTTAGCCACTATGAGCAATGCTATAAAAACATCTTTGCATGTTTGTTATAGGATAGAGTCCTGGGAGGGGAATTGTTGAGTCAACAGATACATGTATTTTATTTTTCAGAGAAGTTTCATTCAGGTAACAAAAAAATATATCATTTATTATGTGAAAGACATAGTTTTAAGCATTTCATGAATATTATCTCATTTATTAATGCTATGTTGTCTTCTAAAAAGGCTCTAACACTTCCCATTTCCACCAATAGGAAACATTTCTTATATTCCACTAGCAAGTAACAGTATGACTCCTTTTCACTTTTGCCAATCTAATGAGTGTCAGGTAATATCTTACTGTTACTTTAGTTTGCATTTCCCTGGAACTAGTGGATTTAATCATCTTTGTGGGTCTTTGGAGTTGCTCTTCTGCATTTTGCCAATTCATATTGGTTGCAAGTTTTCTGTTGGGTTGTTGATCATTTTTCTTATCAATTCGTAAGAGCTCTTTGTATATTAAAACAAATCAATTCCTTTTCTATTGTATGCATTATTAATATTTTCAGATCTATTGTTGGCCTTGTGGACTTTGCTTATGATAGGTTTTGCTTTAAATTTTTTACAAATTTCATGTAATCAAATACGGTTAACTTTATAGCTTCCGGGCTTCTATTGTCCATGTAGTTGCCTAGATTTTTAAGATTATATCTAAGCCTTTAATTCATCTGCAGCTTATTTTCTTATATGGCATAAGGTGGAGTCCATTTTTATTTTCTTCCAGAAAGAAGTCAGTTGTTTATTAAATGGCCCATTTGATAAACCTCTTTCCCCGGAATTAAACTACCTCTTTCCCCCAAATTAGTCTACCACCTTTTCCCTATATGAATGCCTTACTGGAATCTGAGTCTATGTCCACACTGTACTGATTTGATTACGGTAGCTTTAGGTTCTGATTATCTGGTACTGTTTTCCTTTTTCATAGTTTCCTTAACCTAATATTGGACATTTATTTTCCCCAGTGAACTATATGATCATTTTAACCAATTCCAAGAAAAAAAAAAAAAAGCAACCTTGTTTTTATCCTAATGGAAACTGCATGAAATCAATTTTTAAAGAATTGACTTTTTCATATAAGATTTCTCATCTAAAAACATGGAAGACATTTCCAGCTATTCAGCTCTTTTTTGTGTTTTAACAAGACAGTAAGTTTTTTTCTCTATATTTTCTGTTACTTTCTTATTAGAATTATTCCTAAGTAATTTATAGTTTTTATCACTATTATATATGGAAAAATATGTTCCCATTTTTATTTTTTGCTGGCTCTTATTAGAGCAGAAAAAAAAACCTTTTGATTCCTGTATATTTATCTAACATCCGTCCACCTTATCACATTCTCTTAAGATAATATTTGCTATTGGTTTGGGGTAAATAGTCTTTTACCTATTTAAATAATTTTCTCCTATACCTATCTACTTAAAATTTTTATTCAGATTGAATGGTTGCTGAATTTTAGCAAGTGTTGTTGGAATATCTACCGATGTTTTCTCTTTTTTAGTTTATCAGTGTAATAGATTATGGTGATGGATTTGGATATTGAACCACTCATGTGCTTGTGAAATAAAACTTGCTTATTTACTGTTTTTTTATTTTTTGATGTAATGAAGTCTTCTATAATCTAATATTATATTTATAATTGTCCTCTCTAAATCATCAGTGAGATTAATCTATAATTATAATTGTAATTAATAATTGTAAGTAATCTATAGTTTTTTCTTTCTTAAGTTTTGGTATTAAAATTATATTAGCTTCAAAACATGAATTTAAAAGATTTTTCTATGGCTTGGAGTAGCTAAACCTCCATTTCTAACCAGCTCCCAGGTGATGCTAATACTACCAGCCTGTGGACACACTTTGAGTAGCAAGGGTCTAAATTACTTAGCACTGGAATTATCAGACTTTAGAGGTAAATTAAAACTCAGCTGTGAGGCCATCTGGTCCTAGAGTCTTCTCATTGTTGACCTCCAAGCACCTTATCATTGGTCCATTCATGTTTTCCCTCTCTTCTGGAGGTCTGTTTTAATAGTTTGTATTTTGCCAGGAAATCATACATTTCCTGTAGGCTTTTGTAGTCATTGCTGTAGAGTTGCCTAGAGTGAGTCTCTCAAATTTTTAAATTTCTCAGGTGCCTGTGGTTATGACTCTTTTCTCTTTCCTAACCTCTTCTATTTTTTTCTCTTTTTTTCCTCTCTTCAACCTTGCACATTGTTTGTCTGTTTTATATAAATATATAGTTTATTAATCTATTCAATAAACTTTCAGAGTTATTTCCAGTAGATTTTGACTAATTTATCCTTCTTACTATTTTATTCTTTCTATTATTTTTATATAACATTAATTTCAACTTTTACCTTTATTGATTTCAATTTCCTGATTTCTTTTTCTAAATTTTTAAGATGAATATTTAGTTCCTTTATTTTTTTGGTTTTACTTTTAAATTGTGAAGGCATTTTAGAGCTCTAAATGCTCCTCTTAGTACTGTTCTCAGGGTCCTATAAATCTCAAAAGAAGTGGATTCTTTTTCATTGGTTTCCAGAGAGTTATGAGTTCCCTTTTATTTCCACTTTGATCCAAGACTTAGCAGGGAGTTTTTCCCTTAATTTCTAACTATTTACAGTTTTTAGGTCACCTTTTATCATGTATCTATAACTTTTCATTTTTATGAAAAAAATATTTTCTTTATTTGTAGGATGGAAGAAGTCCTTATATGTACTATATCAAGTTATTTTATTATGTTATTTGGCTCATCTGAATAATGTTTTGATTAGTAATATTGTATTATTTTGTTGGTCTGAATGATTTTTTTCCAGTTTTTTTTCTTTTCCACACAGCATGTGGAACTTCCCCAACCAGGGATAGAACCCGCACCCCCTACAGTGGAAGCACGGAGTCTTAACTACTGGACCACCAGGGAAGTCCTTTCCAGTTTTATGCAGATAAAATTGACAAACAGCACTGTATAAGTTTAAGGTATACAGCATAATGAATTTTTTTTAAACTATTAATTCTGGCTAATTGTGAGAGGTATTTTGAAATCTCTCATTATAATTGCGTATTTATCAAGTTTTCCTTGCCTACATGTATTTAGCTTCTAAGTCCTTTGATGTCTACTTTATGACTGCTACATCTTCTTTATTGTTTGTCTTTTATCACTATATAAGAATGTTCTTCATACTCTAAATGCTTTTAGCCTCTGCAGTTCCATCGTATCTGATATTAATGTTACCGCTCCTGTTTTCATTCGTTTTTCACTTGTCTAGTATTTCTCTGCCTATCATTTTATTTTCACGCTTTTATTATCACCTTGTTTCAAGTATGAATCAATACGTCCAGTGAGCCACATCTTCACACTGATGTATTTCTATACTTCAAACTTTAGCATTCTAACACTGAGTTCATCATTTCCCCCCTAAAACTCTTTCTTCTTCTTTATTTTCTATCTCAATTGTGATAGAAAGCTCTTGTTCTGTTGTTTGTTCTGAAGAGAGTATCCAGATATCCTTTTGCTGGACCATCCCTCCCTCGCTTCCAGCCCAGGAGCTCTGGATGGCGTTTCCTCATGCCTACTTCAGGATGGGCATGTTACTACAGCCTTGACAATTAAACATCACCTTCTCCTAGCCTTAGGTACCCAAACAGAACTAATGCACTGCAACTGGAATCAAAAAGAGGGCGGCTGTCTTTCAGAAGAGGCACCTGAAAGCGCAGACTTGGAAACCAGACCACCTGGGCTCAGATCCTGGCTCTGTCTCTTATTTTAACTTTGAGCTAGTACTTAATCTGCCCCAGTTTTCTTACCTACCTCATTCTTGTGAAAATTGCAAGTGTCAATATATGTAAAAAGTTAGAGCAGTTGCCTATTATGTAAGAAAATATGGGTGTTCGGTTAGAATGGGCATCTTCAGAAAATCTATGAACAACAAATGCTGGAGAGGGTGTGGAGAAAAGGGAACCCTCTTGCCCTGTTGGTGGGAATGTAAATTGATACAGCCACAATGGAGAACAGTATGGAGGTTCCTTTAAAAACTAAAAATAGAACTACCATACGACCCAGCAATCCCACTACTGGGCATATACCCAGAGAAAACCATAATTCAGAAAGACACATGCACCTCAATGTTCACTGCAGCACTGTTTACGATAGCCAGGTCATGGAAGCAACCTAAATACCCATCGACAGACGAATGGATAAAGAAGTTGTGGTACATATATACAATGGAATATTACTCAGCCATAAAAAGGAATGAAATTGGATCTTTTGTAGAGACGTGGATGGATCTAGAGACTGTAATACAGAGTGAAGTAAGTCAGAAAGAGAAAAACAAATATCATATATTAACGCATATATGTGGAATCTAGAAAAATGCTACAGATGAACTGGTTTACAGGGCAGAAATTGAGACACAGATGCAGAGAACAAACGTATGGAAACCAAGGGGGAAAAGCCGCGGGAGTGGTGGGGGTGGTGGGGGTGGTGGTGTGATGAATTGGGAGATTGCGATTGACATGTATACACTGATGTGTATAAAACGGATGACTAATTTAAAAAAAGTGAGAGTAAAAAGTTTTGCTAAAAATTAAAAAAAAAAGAAAATGTGGGTGTTGTTAACTATTGTTATTCTTTACCTATTTATTATACAGCATCTGGGAGGACAAGCCTGGAGCTGTTGGCAGCCCCTGTGCCACTATAGGGCACACGAAGTCTGAGAAGGAATGAAGTCGGCATGAAGCAGAGCAGAGCCAAGATCACTGGGCCAGATCACAGGATTGGGCCTGGGTCCCAAAGCTGGTTGTACCCAGGATTTTTCAGACGTGAGGCAATAAATCCCTTTTTTTGCCTAATATTCTGTGACTGGAGTCAGAAAGAGTCAAATGATACAATGGTCAAGCAGTATGCCAAGCTAGAAACTTGAGACCCATTTCAATTTTTCCCTCTCACTGTCTACATTCCATATAGCAAGTCTGCAGATTCTATCCAATACTTCCTCAACTTCTTTTCATTATGATTCCTTTTTCCCGCATCCTTAACTCAAGGGAGGAAAAAAAACAAAAAAAAAGAGCAGTATTTGCTGAGTACCTATCACGTACTTATAGACTGCTAGGGCATGTTCACTTTATTTTTTAATAAATTTATTTATTTATTATTTATTTATTATTATTTTTGGCTGCGCTGGGTCTTTGTTGCTGCAAGCGGGCTTTCTCTAGTTGCGGCGAGCGGGGGCTACTCTTCACTGCGGAGCACGGGCTTCTCATTGCAGTGGCTTCTCTTGTTGCGGAGCATGGGCTCTAGGCGCGTGGGCTTCGGTAATTGTGGCTCGTGGGCTCTAGAGCACAGGCTCAGTAGTTGTGGTGCACGGGCTTAGTTGCTCCGTGACATGTGGGATCTTCCCAGACCAGGGCTCGAACCCGTGTCCCCTGCATTGGCAGGTAGATTCTTAACCACTGCACCACCAGGGAAGCCCCATGTTCACTTTTTAATACTGACAGTAACTCTATGAGGAATTCGAAGCACAGAGATGGTGACTAACTAGTCCAAGGTCACACAGTGAGCCAGGGGTGGTGATTCCAACTCCAGAGGCCACACTTGGCACCACTATGCCATACTGTCTTGATAACATTTACTGAATGACTAACCCCAGGAGCAATATCTACAGAACTCCACCCCAGGCAGTGAGCACATGACACAGGCCAGTGGCTACTTAGTCCTTTTTGAAAGCGGCAATGACCCTCTCTAAAGCAGTCTAGTCAATATCAGGAGTCACACACACCCAATCTGATCACTTTTCTCAGGGAATTGGTCATCAACCACTAAATCTACCCATTCTCAGCCCCAAACTTTGTGGAGCCTGTCTGCAAAGAAAAGAGCAACACCAGCTAGGTTGTGGCCATGCCGCATCTTTCAATCATAAAAAGACAAACAAGGGGCTTCCCTGGCAGTCCAGTGTTTAAGACTTTGCCTTCCAATGCAGGGGGTGCAGGTTTGATCCCTGGTCAGGGAGCTAAGATCCCACATGCCTCGTGGCCAAAAAACCAAAACATAAAACAGAAGCAATATTGTAACAAATTCAGTAAAGACTTTGAAAAAAAAAAAAAAGACAAACAAATGGCCTGGTGATTTTCTCAGCTGGAATTCACACACACACACACACACACACACACACACACACACACACGCCAGTTCATCAGTCTCCTGAAAAATATAGTTCTTGGGCTTCCCTGGTGGCGCAGTCATTGAGAATCCGCCCGCCGGGCTTCCCTGGTGGCGCAGTGGTTGAGAGTCTGCCTGCCAGTGCAGGGGACACGGGTTCGAGCCCTGGTCTGGGAAGATCCCACATGCCGCGGAGCAACTAGGCCCGTGCGCCACAACTACTGAGCCTGCGCGTCTGGAGCCTGTGCTCTGCAACAAGAGAGGCCGCGATAGTGAGAGGCCCGCGCACCGCGATGAAGAGTGGCCCCCGCTCGCCGCAACTAGAGAAAGCCCTCGCACAGAAACGAAGACCCAACACAGCCAAAAATAAATAAATAAATTATATATATATATATATATATAGTTCTTCATGGAGTCTTTCCTGAATAGTCCTATAAAACTCTTTCTGCCACCATTCCTTACATAGTCCTTTAGAATGCTTATTGCTTCTCCTACAGATGTCTCCTTTCAGTTCCTCAAATCTGCTGAGCTCACACTGGGACTCTTGCCCTCGACCGGGACACTCCTCCCACCTGTCTCCACAGAGCCAGCACCTGCTCTTCCTTGGACATCTGCTTCAGGGAGGCCTCTCCTGCCCACCCTGCCTAAGGTAGGTCCTGCGTTCCCACCACCGCCTTATTCAGAACCTCAGCCCCTTGACGACTCTCTTCCCAACCCTTAGAACAACATGCAACTATTTTATTCACTTGTATGTTGACGTGGGGTTTGTTTGTGTTTGCATGTGTTTTCCTCATCTTTCTCCTTTATTAGAATGAAACCGAACAGGCATCTTGAGAGCAGGAAACCTGTTTGTTGCCGTTGTATCCCTAGTATCTCACATAGGCCTGATGTATAGCAAGTACTCTGTCTCTCTCTCTCTCTCTCTCTCTCTCTATATATATATATATGTTTGTTGAGTGAATGAATAAAAGAACCAGAGACTAGAACATAGGACCTGGGGGGGTCTGATTTCACTCCAATCACAGATCACCTGGTGGGCCCCTTTTAAAACACTTGATTGGTATAAATGGGCAGAATGGGTAAAGTCCCCAAACCCTGGATCCTTCTCCTTTTGATAGAATTCCACTGATCCCCGAATGATTCTTTTCCTATTCTTATGTAGCTGGCTTAGACCATAACTCTACAAAGACATTTTAATGTGATACCACCAGTCCCTGACTTTCTCTCATGCCTGTTTCTGGCTTGGCCTCAGCTTTAAAGTCATGTTAATGACAGAGGCCACCACCTGTCCTTCAAAGGGCTCACAGCGTCCAGCTGGGGAATGAGGCAGGTGAGATCCCCTACTGTGGAGGAGAGGGGTACCCAGCAGGCTCTGGAAGAACCTAAAAATCAGAGCCTCTTCCTGAGGAAGAGCAGGGGTGACAGGGGAGGGGACACACGACTCTACTGCATATCCTCCGTGTATCTGGGTTCTCCCGTATTATCTCGTTTAATCCTCACCATGGTCCTGTGATATGGATGTTTTCACCATCATTTTATAGTTGAGAGTTGCAGTGGGAAAATATGGGCTTTTATGTCAGATTAGCCTGGGTTCACATTTCCCCCATTCCCAAATTAGCTGCTGTAGGGCCCTGGGGCAAGCTACTTAATTTCTCTGGGCTCAGTTTCCTTATTTTTATTATGAGGCTAGTAACAACCACAGGTGCTATGACTATCTAATGATGAAGATAGATGACACATTCGTTGAAGTGATTTTGTGCTCAGCACATACTAGAGACTCAATATATCACAACCTTTTTTATTAAGAGATTTGCCCAAGAGTCACACAATAAGTGGCCTGGAACTTGATGACCTCCTGCTTTGTAAGATCCTAAGGATATTTCCTCTACAGGCCATATGGTTTGTCTCATTTCCCAGGTCAGGAGCTCTCCCAGGACAGGGATGGTATCACCTCCTTTTTGGTTTAGTGGCCTATATATGCAGTGGTTATAAGTCACACTCCAGTCTCCTGCAATAAGATAGCATGGATTATGCTGATAATTGGGTTTTCTACTCAGTGGTTTGTGTGAATATTGATAGACTAGGCAAATGGTCCTCTGAAATAAGTCAGCACCCAGGTATCCCTGCCCCCCTTATCCTCCACCTTGAAGAACAACTCCCTCTGTACATACATCTAACCAAGGAGAGCATAAAACAGTTTCAGTGATGTGACTCATTCATGTTTTATGCACAAACATCGTGAAAGAAAATAAAACTTATCAGAGTCACACCAAGAAGGATGAAGGACATCTTAACCTCTGCTAAACTAACAAATTTTTAGTCAGCAACCTGGAAACAATTGAGGTTTTTATATACAGTATTGTGTATGTATGTACCTATCTTCTGATTCATGAAGTGATTCATTCCCCCTCCCATCCCTATGCCCAATCCCTAAGGACTGCCCATTCCTGTTATGATTTTCTGTTAAAGCCACGCTTTTGCTTTCCATCCCTGCTCAGGCCCTCTGCATCCTTCCCTCTCTACGAAATTGTCCCTGCAGTGGTCTCCCTGACCATTGACAGTCTTACCTTCTAGAATCCAGGCTCCACACTGGCACCAGATAGGCAGCTCCAAAATGCCACTGACCATGTCCCACTCTGCCCCCCTAACCTTCAATATCTTCCCTTGTCTCCCTCCTGCCATACAGCGCTTTAGCTTAGAACACAAGTCTCAACAACCTGACAAGAAGAAACATCAAGGGGCTTCCCTGGTGGCGCAGTGGTTAAGAATCCACCTGCCAATGCAGGGGACACGGGTTCAAGCCCTGGTCTGGGAAGATGCCTCAGAGCAACTAAGCCCGTGCACCACAGCTACTGAGCCTGTGCTCTAGAGCCCGCGAGCCGTAACTACTGAAGCCCGCGTGCCTAGAGCCCGTGCTCCGCAACAAGAGAAGCCACCACAACGAGAAGCCCGCACACCACTCGCTGCAACTAGAGAAAACCCGTGCACAGCAACGAAGACCCAGTGCAGCCAAAAATAAATAATTTTTTTTTTAATTAAGAAATGCTTTAAAAAAAAAAAAAGAAGGAAGTTCAATTATGTCTTTGGCATTTTTTGAGTCTTAAGACCAGCTGCCCAATGCTTACTTTTAAACGTGTTTCAAGACCCTTAAGTGCCTTAGGAAGTAGATGAATTATAGAAATCCTAAATAAATAAACAAGCCTTGGACCCTCATAAAATGTGTTGTTGCCCAATCATAAATAAATCTTGCCCTCTAAGGGGGCAGTGTTGTCAGGCAAATGTCACATAAAATAAACGGAAAAAGGTAAAAATGGAGTGCTCGCTTTCTGAAACAGAGAAACAGTGACCCGCACCAGGCAGTAAAGACAGGCAGGTCATGGTTTCTTTCCTCCAATCCCACCTCCTAACTTTCCACACCCGAACCCCACCCTTGCTGATTACAGCCCTATCTGCAGCAACAAAACGATGTTCCCAGATGCTTCTCCGGGCTGGTCTGAGCTGCAGTCCTCTCAAGTTAACTTGCGTGTGGTAAGTATTGTTGCAATAACTTCAGTGCTGCAAACCTCTTGTCTTTCTCTTTCGTCCTCCTCCAAAAGAAAAAAAAAATTATTCTAAAAGTAACAAATTCTGGAGCCAGTAAAATTTTACCGCGGGTAACTAACACAAGGCAGAATTGAATAATAGGTATTAATCATTTGCTTCGGTGAATTTTTGTTAAAACCCACATGTCTGCAACATGTAATTGTCTTTTAAATTAAATTTGACAGTGGTGATTCATTAGAGCCTGTGTATATCATGACAGTTTCTTTAAAATGAAGGTACATTTTTTAAGAGAAAAAAATGTTCTTAGACATGAAAGAAGAAATTATCGTATCATCATTAAGACTGGTGTGTATAAGCAGAATATTCTAAAATTCCTTCTAGAAACTTGTTTAGTTTGTAGCTGGTTTCAAGATTTGCTGTTGGAATTACTTTTGCTGGTGTGGGGCAGGGGGACACGACGTCTGCTTCAGTCATTTTGAGGTTTATTATTATTTTATTGTCCGAAGTTAATTCTAAATGTCTCTGTTTTTATATAACAAAACAATTTTTTGAGATCATCACAATCTGGCCACTTGTCGCCTGTCCTGATTTGTATCGTTGTTATTATGGGCAGTATTACCAAGGCAGGTCTCAGTATTTTCACTGTTAAGGGAATGATTAGCTTTTCTCACTTGTATGATTTAAAGAAAGGAGAAAAAAGGTTTTTTTCTCCCTCTTACTTCCAGGTCCCTAAGGCAAACACATTTCTTAAAGATGGTGGATAAAAGGCATGTGCAGTTTGGGAGGTGGTATTTCTGACATCTAGATAGATGTATAGTCTAGAGATTTTGAAATTGTGTGTATGGGACATAACAGTTTCTGTATTCATACATTTGTTCATTCATTTATTTTTTTTAAACACTCATTATTGAACCTTTACTCTGCTCCAGGCACTGTGTTAGGATAAAAAGATGAGTGGCTAGGACCCATTGTGCTCAGACTCCAGTAGAGGTGAGGGACCCGAAAACAACTGACCTTAAAATATAACCAGGACCAGACAGGCATCTTGAGAGGCCTTAAACACACTGAAAATGTGTGGTGTGCTACCCAACCACACCCCTCCGTATGTAAAGAAGTCTGATGTAATTGTAATTATTTCCCTCAAAGTTTTCACTATTTCATTTCATTTTATTGCCCCAACTTTATTGGTGCCTTAAGGATGTGCTTAGTTTACCTCTTGCAAAGCAATCAACCCTAAGAACAACCCCAATGCACTTGAATGCATTAACAAAATGCAGAGGAATCCAGAAGGACTGAGCAAGCACCATTGGTTAGCCATCATTTTTATTGAGAAATTAGCACTTAACACTACTTTCAAACTCATTTGGGTGTTATGGGGATGGGCGGGGGAGAAGGGGGATGAAAACGGAGATAAATGTATGTGCTTTTAATGGCTGCCCCTCTTAGCGCATAGATCATGCTCTGGAAAAATACATCTAGAGGCTTTGGGGAGAAAAAAATGTTTTATAATTGTTTGTATAGGCTGCTGCTTTTTTCCTGAATTAAATTTGTCAGAGTTTAAGCGTTTCATGGCCACCAGGTAATTGTATTTTCACTGAAGTTTTGAGATCCGTTTATACTGACTAGAGCACTCACAAATGGTTTTGTTATCTTCTTAGAAAGTATTGGATGGGACTGGCTCAAGTTACGGATTACAGACACCACCCAAATTCACCATTCTGTAACTTCTGACCTTTGATTTTATGGCTAAGGACCAGCACTATCTTAACCCTCTTTACTTCCATCACCAGTACAAGTTGTTGGCATTGGGTGGGATGGGGGGGTCTTCCACCCCATCCCTCGCAAATAGTACAAAATCTAAAATTATTTAACAAAGTTGACTGTTTACCAAAAAAGTTTTCTAAAAAAATCAACTAAGTCCCTTCAAGATGTTTGTGCTGAAGTGGATGCAGCTATTAGCTGTCTTTTACCAGGTAAGTGATCTTCAACCCCATGATTCAAAGGACAGATGATTCCAATTCAAAACTGAGTTGCAGCAATATTTAAAATACAGTCCTGTACATCATAGGTCTTCTAGTTCTTTTAGCCAAGATATTAAATCTGAGACAATTGCAGGATTGCTATACTGCTATGACCAGATACCAGATATGCCAGGCATGGGTAGAGCCAAGCTCTCTGCAAGTCCAGGAGCTGGTGATACCCTCTTCTCTTTTTGGGATTCCCCCCTGCTGAGCTCCTATTGGAGACAAAGTGTTCTAAGAAAGATGTGAAGAGAGAAACAGAATAAAGGCAAGATATGAGTCTGGGGAGATAAATAATTGCCTAAGTGAGGAATATGATTTTAGCTGAGAGTTTCCATAGCTGCATATGAATTGAGACTTCAAAGGTAACTCCAAGATTCATTCACTCAACCAATAATATTTCAACCTTTAATTCTGCAAACAGAAATAAACTGTGGGATGAGCTGGAAGAACTCAAATTAAACTCTTTCTTGGAAAGTCTCTTTCTGCTCCTTTACACCAACTCAAGAGCCATGGTAGAGGTCTTAACTAATTAGATAATAATTCTGAGCTAGAGCACAATGATTGGATCCCACTTCTGAAAGAGATAAATGCTTGCTCCCCAGTTATAACAGAAAGGCAAGCAGCCTTCTCTTCACTGTAGGATAAATGGTTTTATTGCCACATTTGGTATGTTCATTAAAATGTGTTCCTGCACACAAAAAATTTTTTGTTAGATTAAATGGAAGGATATAATCACAGATGTCAATAGCGGTTAACTTTGTATGCTGGATTTAATAGAAATTTTTTCTTTTGACACTTCTGTGATTTTTAGACATGTCTTCATTGATCATATTAGTTGAGCTAAGTTTTTAAAATTATACACGTTTGGGGTGAAAATTAAGTGGGAGGGGAAATTTGAAATTAGAGGGGAAATGTGTGTTTTATTTTTGTGTAAAAGACTTAAGCTCCACGGGCTTCCCTGGTGGCGCAGTGGTTGAGAATCTGCCTGCCAATGCAGGGGACACGGGTCCGAGCCCTGGTCTGGGAAGATCCCACATGCCGCGGAGTGGCTGAGCCCGTGCTTCACATCTACTGAAGCCCATGCGCCTAGAGCCCCTGCTCCGCAACATGAGAAGCCACTGCAATGAGAAGCCCGCAGACCACAACAAAGAGTGGCCCCTGCTTGCCACAACTAGAGAAAGCCCGCGCGCAGCAACAAAGACCCAACGCAGGCAAAAATAAATAATAAATAAATAAATAAATTTATTAAAAAGAAGAAAAAAGGCTTAAGCTCCACTACTTCAATACTCAAATCATCATTTTGGATAGACTTCCTTTAATAATTATAATAATTTAATTCTCAACCCTCCCTGCACCTTGGAATCACCTGGGAAGCATTAAAAATATCAGTTCCAAGGCAAGACCAATGGGCCAGAATCAGAATGGAGCCAAGTGGTTGGTATTTTTAACAGGTCAACTCATTACATAATCTAAGGTTGATCAGGAAGTTACATTACTTAGAATTAGACTCCACGGGTATTTTACTGCTTTCTTCTTATTGTCAGAATGGGTGGGTTTTGGTAACATCTGATATAAAAGTTTTCCAGCTCTAGGGCGTAGAACTTGGGACTTTGATCAGTCATACAGTCAGATATGATTCACTGGTGCGTGCACAAGATGTACTGCTTAACAGAACACCACCAGCTTGTTTTAAATGGGTATTTAAATACCGGGGTTACCCTGTGTCAGCCAAGTCTCCTTTCTAAGCGTCCCCACTGGTCACTTGCTAAAGCAGTTTTAGAATGGGTTTCTGAGAAAAACACAGACTTTTCTGCAGCCATGCCTTTGGCTTATCTCCGTGTTGAATTAGGATGGCCATTAGCTCACCTCCATGCTACACTAGGATGGCCTTTTATTCAGGTACATGTCCTGGTTGCATCTTTTAATTTTTATAACAATGCATTTGCCTTATACACCTTTCCTTCTGTGTACCTGTTGCTATGTATAATAAGCAACCCTAGTTGGGAATCTGAACTCAGGTTCTTGCCAGAGGCTTCTAATTAAGCCTCACTTCTGCCCAAATCTTATCAAGACCCAGCTGGTGAAAATACTATTCACGGAAGTTTACAAAAGAATATGCATCCATGTGTTTCACTGAACAATCTAAAATATCTGATTTTTAATCTTGAATCATCCCATATTATCAGAGGGGTAAATACTTAGATGGGATCATTTTAGCTTCTCGGTGATTGCTTTCAGTGATTCTACCCTAGCATTGTGCTATATTAGGGTATAGGTTTGGGAAAGTCATTGTTCTGTTTATTTTAGAGATACTGATAAAGGCTTTAGCCACTGCATGTCACAAATAATCTCCTTTTTGAGGAGCTTGATGAGAAATTTCTCTAGGTTTCAATCTGTTTTCATTTTATGGACATGATCAATCTCCTAAATGTTTATGTTCCCTCTTTGCTTTGCCTGGTAGTGATCTCAGAGGGACAGCAGTCAGCCCTCCCTCTGGAAGAGAGATCTTAGTCCCCTGCGAGGAATTGAACCTGGGTAGCCTGGACGGAAACCAGGAATCCTAACTGCTAGACCACCAGGGGCTAGAGGCTAGAAGCAAGGTGGCCCTAGCTGTTTCCCCTGTTTGAAAGCAAGAATGTTTCAGGGAGGCAAAACTGTAAAAAACAGGTACAAAGTTTATTATTAGAGACACAGCGTAACATATGGCAGAGCACACAGAGAAACAGTTTACTTATTTAAGTCAGAAGCAAGGCAGAAATACATACCCAGAGAGAAAGGGTATGGGTATCCTCTCTAACGAGGAGGAGCGCAGTAAGTCAGAAGCTACAGAAATACACATCCAGGGAGCAGTGCAGGCGTCCTGAACGAGGAGCGTAGTGAAGAGGTGATTTAACTCCCTTCTATAGGACAGTCCTTCCCGGTCTTTGTTTACATTTGGCCAATTACCTTGCTTCTTTGTTCACACCTGACTGGTCCTAGGATGCTCCCCAACATGCGTGTGCAAATTTTTGCTAAGATGGATCCCACTGCAGAGGCCTGTGGGTGCATGTCCACACTTACTATGGGGTGGCGCCCCCTCCCTTTTGGACCCCCAAGGAGCCTTCCTGCGCATGTGCAGAAAGGGAAGTTTTCCTGACCTCAGGAGTGGTCATCTTATCTCTTTGCTTCAGCAGAGCTCAGCTTCTGCCACTAGCTTTGTCCTTAGTGTGTCTGGGGGAGAACAAAGCTTCAATTTTACTCCACGTGACAGACACCAGCTGTCCAGCCCAGAGGCCCATCTATCTCCTACCTCAGTAGGAATCTCAGAGTCTAATTTGCAGCCCATGTTGAACACTGTACAGGAACCTTAGAGCAAGCACCAAATTTACTCCAGGTTTTATTTTCCCTGATTTCTTCATTTTTGTATCTTGTTATGTATATAAGCTTGTAAACTGCTCAAATCTTTTTAAAAAACAGGACAAGAGTATGAATCAGAATTTCTCAGCCTTGATACTATTGGGCCAAATAGTTCCTTGTTGGTGGGAATGGGGGGCAGGGGGGAGGAGGAGGGAGCGGAGGCATCCTTGGCCTCTACCTACTACGTGCCAATAGCAGTTGTCCCCCCACCCCGAGCTGTGACAACCAAAATGTCACCAGGCATTGCCAAATGTCCCCTGTGGGCAAAATCACCCCTGATTGAAACTCACTGGTTTAAATGAATAAATAATCTGATATTGAACATGTAGGGGAGGAAACGTTTTCCTCCACCCTCTTAGGATCCCTGGCTGGGTCTGAAAATTAAACTAAGACAGTTTGACAGGAGAAATGCATACAAATTTTATTAAATTTTTACATATGTACATGGGGACTTTCGTAAGAGAATTGAAGACCCAAAGAAGTGACCAGAGGGGAAACTTTCATACTTTTAGACAAAGAAACAGTAAACTTGTGAAGAATTGACAAGACAAGGGGGTTTGCTCTAGGGGTACTAAATGGTGAAAAAGTAACAAGGTTTGTTTACTCTTTTTTTTTTTTAAAGATTTATTTATTATTTATTTATTTATCTTTGGCTGGGTCGGGTCTTAGTTTCGGCAAGCGGGAACTTCATTGAGGCACGCGGGATCTTTCGTTGAAACTGTTAACTCTCAGAGGTGTCTTAGAATTCAGGCTTAGGGACTTCCCTGGTGGTCCAGTGGGTAGGACTCCAAGCTCCCAATGCAGGGGGCCCAGGTTAGATCCCTGGCTGGGGAACTAGATCCCATATGCCGCAACGAAGACCAGGTGCAGCCTAAATAAATAAATAAATAAATAAGAATTCAGGCTTAAATACCATCTTCAGCTAAAGGCAAAAGAGAGAAGGTGGGGATAAGCCATTTATGGGGAGGTGGCTGGGTAAACAAGGGTAAGGTTTGTTATGCAGGAAATAACTCCATTGAAGGGTTTCTTGTGATTTACAGTCATCCTTCTTTTCTTGGTAGGAGAGGGAGACACCCTTACAAATGGACGTTTCCTTTATAAGTATAAATTAGTCACCTTAAAGGGTGACTTCTACTCTGTTTTCCAGTCTTCTCCTGTGTCTGCTGTTTCTTAAAATAATCAGCTCAAAATAACCGTTATCCTAACAAGGCATATTTGCGGATGGCATTTTCTGGTTTACAACATAACTGGTCTAGTGTGACGCAGAGGCTGCAGAATTCTGCTTGAGACACACAGGAGCTGGAGGGATGGAGTGGGTCGTTCCCTGCTGCAGATGCAGACTCAGACCTGGGACTAGAAGACAGGCCTGCTGTGGCATGTAGATGCTGCAGAAGCTCAAAATGACCAAAAGCAGGCCTTTCTCAGTTGACTTTATTTTACTTTCTTGTCCCAGAAGTGGGTTGCATATAACCCATGGAATTATCTGGTAGGAAGCTGAAAGCCAGAAGGAGGTGGACAGAGGAGAACGGAGGGGATGGAAATCGAGGGAATGAAGAGCCCTGGGAAGCCCAAGTGAGTGACAGGCAGTGGTCTCGCCCGATGCCATCAGGATAGCTCAGACTGGCTGAGAGAAATAGAGCCCAAGCAGGACCCGGGCTAGTCAATGAAACTCCTTCCACAAGACAGAAGACTTGGTAGAATGGAAGAGCTCTGACTTTGGCTTTAGCTCGTCTGGCTTTGAACCAGCCTGAGTTGCTTAACTTCTCCTGGTATCAGATTTCAAAATAGAAGGCAAGATTGTTATAAGGCTAGAATCCAACAGCCTTAAGATTGCCAAACATGGAAACTGGCAATAGCAACTGCTCAGGAAATTTCAGTTTTCCTTCCTCTATCCATGAATAAACAATTGTGTTTTCCCAAAGGAAATGCTCTTAAAAGAATTTAGATAGAAATCAAATAAATCACTGCCGCCATTAGTGTGCTTTGGGACCCTATGGGGAAGGGGGTGGAGAGAAGGGCAACCTTGGAAAGCCCGCTGTTTTTGCTTCCTCCCCATCTTCCCATTCCTGGAAACGCAGGGAGCAGTAACTGCCCAACTTTGATATTACCTCATACCAAAATCATTCCCCCAACGCTCCAGATAAAATACAGTATGCCCAGTTAAGTTTGAATTTCAAATAAAGAATGAATAATTTTTTGGTATATCTCAAATAATGCTTGGGACATAATTATTCAAATTTAACTGAATATCCTGTGTTTTTTCCCTAAATGCAGCAACTCTATTTAATCATTTAACCATAATTTCTGTTTTTCTCAATTTTAAACCTAGGTGCCTGCTTCCCAGATTCTTTAGCAATCTATGAGTAAAAAAGATAGTGGAATTAGCAGGTATTGGCTAGGAATTTGGCAACTGGAACTCTCATACATTACTGATGGGAGTGTAAATTGGTACCACCACTCTGGAATACTGTTTGGCACTATCTATGAACCCTAGGACCCAGCAATTCCACTCCTAGATATAGACACAACAGAGATACATACATAGTTCACCTAAAGTTATGTACAAGAACATACATAATGTATGTACTGTACTATTGATAATAGTCCAGACTGGAGATAATACAATGGTAGCACAGATAAATAAATTGTGGTATATCTATACAATGGAATATTATACAGCAATGAGAATGAATGAACACATTCATTCTTGTGGCACACAACATGGTTGAATCTCACAATCATAATTTTGAGCAAAAGACGCCAGGAATAGAAGAATAAATAACGTATATAATTCAATAAATATGTCTCAAACACAGGCAAAATGATCCTCTGGTGTTAGAAGACAGGGTAGAGGTTGCCTCTGGGTGGAGGGTTAGATGCCCTTTGAGAGTAAGAAGGGCTTCTGGGGTTCTGTAAGTTTCTAGTTCTTGAATCAGGTTGTGGTTACAAGAATTGTTCACTTGGTGAAAATTCATCAATCATGTTTACAATTTCTATACTGTATATATAGTGCATTTCAATTAAAAGTTTATTTAAAGAAGAAAAGAACAATAGAACTGGGGAGATTAAACTGTCAACATAGGAACAATAAGTAGAAGGAAGAGAGAAGAGGCAAGTTTGGGGGCAGTGGGGTACCCGGCAGGACTTGCCACACAGAAGAGGCATTTCAGACAGGAAGTGAACAAATCTTTGGGGGCACGGGGTTCCTGTCCTGATCCCTGAGTTCCAGCACTTGCACTTTGAACATTTTTTGAACTCAAAAGCGTTGTGTAAGGTTTCATTCCTCACCAGGACAGTTCGTCGGGCCTACTGCAGACATGACATCTCTATCTGCTAAGAAACTACACTAGATAGCCTTCAGAATCCCTCCCGATGCCCCTGTTTCATGATGTTGGAAATGTTCTCTAAATCACAGTTTCTCACCTCAGCCCAGTTCACATTTGGTGATGGAAAATTCTTTTCTAAAAAAAAAAAAAACCCTGTGCTTTTCAGGATGTTTAGAAATATCCTTGGCCTCTACCCCCTAGGTAGTCCTCACCCCCAGTTGTAACAACCCAAAATGTCTCCAGACATTGCCAAATGTCCCCTGGGAGTTGAAGTAATCTCTGGTTGAGAACCAGTTCTCTACAAATGTATTGTGAACCCTTGGGCAAGCTTTTATTGACTGGTTTCAAGATATTAAAAATACATACACATATACATACGTACGTACGGACATAAAAAGAAAGCGGTTAGTCACAAGCTTTCTAGCTTCCGGTAGTCCCAAAAATTTGCATGAGAAGGGACATTCTAGGAGAAGGCTTACCTTTTATTCCTGAACAAGGCTTGCTCATTTCTGCTGGCCAAGATTTATAGTCCCTGATTGGTAGAGTTCAATGGAAAGAAGAATAAAGGCTTTGGAGCTCCGTAGAACTGAGTTCAAATCCCAGCCCTGCCACTTTGTCACTCTGAACATGTGGCTATTTTCTGTTTCTTTCCCTTTCTTCTGTAGCCTTGTGGGAGAACTACCCACATCTTACAATTCCTAGGGGTGTAAAGGAGGTATGGGGTGGGAGGAGTATTGTGTTTCCCTCCAGAGCCAAGTACTACTCTCTTTCATTTAACTAACATTCATGAAGTACTTACCCTCTGCCAAGAATCACTCGAAGGACTTTTCAAATTTTAACTCATTTAATCCTCGTGACAACTTTGTAAGTTGGATACTGTTAATATCCCATTTCACAGATGAGGAAACTGAGGCACAGAGAGGTGAAGTAACTCGCCCAAGGCCATGTAGCTAGTCACTGGGAGAGCTGGAGCCTAGGGCCAGAGTCCATGACCTAACTACTCGATCGTGCTCTCCACTTTCTCATCTTTCGGTTCCTGTAACATTTCCTGCGAGGTGCTCGCCATATCTTTTCCCTGGAGAGACTAAGAAGAGAATGTGGGACCAACACTAAGTCTTTGAGACAAGCCTTATTTTCTCTTCTACAAAGAGGTTGGCCATGGCGATCATGATCTTTCCTTGGCCTTGGCACTTGACCACTTTGCCTCAGTTTTCTTGTCTGCATTAAAAAGGGTCTTATCATCCTTAATTCCCTGAGTGCTCTGGCCTGCAGTGAATATTAAATAGAGACCAATGTTAAGTAGAGATCAAACATGAAAAGCACAGCACTCTATACGTGTGTAAGCCATTGTGATATTGGCAACATATCACGTGCAGATTTTTTCCATCAACTTTCACTGGCACCTGTCTCCCATGTATATGGCGATTTGCAGATTTCAAAATGTCTTCACATACGTGATCTTATTTGAGCCTCCCCAATACTAGCAGTGACTACAATTCAAGCCTTCTGATTCCTAAGGCATTGATCGTCCTATCATCACAGTGTCGTTAGCCTCGGGGTGCTGGGCTCCCAGGCGCTTTTCCGTACCATTAAATCAGGCATAGACCCTGCTACTTGGCAACATTTAGTTTAAAACAGACACAGTGGTGCATATGTCAGGTCATTGACACACAGGAAACACGGTGTTTCATAGACATAGTCTGATCACATTAATACGACAACTCAAAGAAGAAAGTCACATTATACTCGTTTTACAGATGTTAAAACTGAGGCTCAGAGAAGTTAGTTTATTTGTCCAAGGACACACAGAGGATGGAAAAATGTCTGCTGCAGGTGTGGGAAGGAGACCCTGACGTACAGCCGTGCATTTCTATCCCTACACTCCGACCCTGCTTCCTGCTCCCAAAAGCTAATGTCTTTACTGTTCTTCATGCATTCCACCCTCTTTCTTTCCCCTGTGCATTTCCTCACATTATTTCCCCTGCCTAGAATGTCTGCTATCTATGCCTAGACAAGAATCCCATGCCCTCCAATCAGCCTTCTCCAACTTCACCAAAACGAATGATAATTCTACTTCTGTTACTTTGGAAAAAAAACAAAAAACACAAAACTTGTTCCCAGATCGCATGTTTGGACTTCTCCAGCTCAGGGCCCTGAGTCAGATGCTTCTCTTACACCTCCCACGGGGTCAAAGAGGTTCACAGAACGGACTTGTTTTAATTGAAATTAAATACCACAACTTCCTCTGTGAATTATACTTGTCCATCCGGTGCTTTGCAAGTGTCTCTGCAGTTTTAGGTCTTTAATTTCACTACTAGAGATTCCCACCTCATGAGTTCTCTTCTTAGTTTCTCTTCCTTATTCAAAGTTCTGATACCCCCCTCTGGTTTTGTAACTATACCCAATATCAAAATGAAGCCAGGCTTGCTGGATAAAAAGACTTTGAATGAATTATCCTTTTCTCTTCTTGTCCCCTTTTGATTTGGTTCTCAGAGGAATCATTAGTCTGGGAAAGGAGTCAAACAAATATGATTTAGAGTTAAAGCAGTCAGATTAGGCAATAATACAGCTGGTCCCCTTCACCACTCTTACTTTTTATTAACCCCTCTCCCTTAAGAAGCACTTGGGTACTTATTAAACATACAGATTCCTCAATCCCTTTCCAGACCTATTAGATTAAATCCAAATTTCTAGGGATGTTTCATTCTTAAAAACCCCCTCAAGTGATTCTTACACTAAAGTTTAAAACAATAAAAGGAAAATTGGTCAGTTATAAGCAAGTTTTGTATTGTATTTAAATAAGTCATATCACAAATGTTAGCTAACAATATGACAGCGGTTTCCTAAGACAGAATATCTATAAACAAACCAGTTGACAATAACTGCTATGGAGAATAGTTTAATTCATAACGACTCCGTTATAATGAGAAATACAAAACACGTCTATACAAAAACTGAAAAGTTTGTGTCTTACCCCAGCACAAATTTACATTCAACCTATTAGACGAGGGAATACTATCCATTCTGATGACTTCTAACCACCACCTCTCTGCTAATTCATTCTTTCAACAATATTCTGCTGCATATCTGCTGTGTGCCAGGCACTGCTGTAAGACTGCCTGGTCAGCCCTGTATTACTTTAGCTCGTCAGTTAATAGTCCGCACCACCACATAGCAATATATTTTCCTGCATTATCAGCAAAGGCGTCATTGACCTCTCAGTTAGTCAGAAAGGAGAAAGACCTTTTAATTCTAGTTAAATATTTATACTTATTAAATGTTTGCAGTTTCAAACATGATTCTTGGTGTGATTTGACCATAATTATATAGCCTTCTCGATCTGGGTGGTTTTCTCTTTGTGTCATAAAGCAAGTTCTTGATAATAAATATTTGAGGCACCTTTCTAAGGCAGTTCAAAGTGCTCTGGCATTTGTTATTCCACGAACTTCCACTTCATGGGGAGTTGGCTGTTGGTGGGAATCAACTGATAACAGTCAGGGATCTCAGAGTAGACAAATGAGTCAGGAAGAAATGCAGAGCAAGGTGAAGAGCTTAGAAAACTGATTAGGAAGGACTGAGGAAGAGTGATATGACATATTCACAGTGGTCTCCAGAACTGGCTGTATCAGAATCACCTCTTAAAATTTTTACACACCCAGGGTCCACCCCAGGCTGCTGAATCAGAATCAAGTATCTGTATTTTTAACCAAGCACTAGGGATTGGGAAGCCTTGTGGTAGAACCTTTGACTGGGGCCTTTCCTGACAACATAGCGGAGGAATATTGAAGGAGCAAAAGCAGAGAGATAATAGGGGTGGGGGGATGCCCTGTAACTAGTCAAGGGAAGTGTTGAAAGTGATCAGGGACCAGGACTACGGAGCTCAGCATTATGGTTAGATTCGAAATAAGAAAGGAGAAATTTTTAACATTAGTCATTAGTGAAATCATTTTAGTGAATCATTTTAGTGAAATCATTTTAGTGAAGACATTTTCCCTCTTGAGAGTTCTGACGGGGTAGCAGCTCACAAGACTGAACTTGATCGCTGGATGAAATATGAGAAGTATACGCACCACTTTGTTTGAGGGACACTTACTTCCTACTGGTTTTGCAACCACTGGGTTTTTCTGTGGGACTTGAAGCCTCTTTTTTCAGAGCTACCCTCACAAAGGGAAATTAATCTTTTTCCAAGTAAACTTTAGCTGTCAGGACACCACTAATAATTAAGCAGTTAATGCTGACATTAGCTAGACGCATCAGTTTTAATAATAATTTTATGCAGAAGTAAAGAACTTTATCCCACAGACTTCTCTTACAGAGCAACTAAGACAATGTCTTAGTTACAAAGCTAATGGAATAGCTTTGTAAAAATTGATTATAATTACTATTAAATAGAAACACTTCAAATGCAAAATAGACATTGTTCAGGATGGTTGTCTTGAAAATTGCTGATGAAAAGAGAGATTGGTGAAAGGAGAAAAAGGAAAAAAACAAAACAAAACACACAACCAGACAACCTGAGAATGGAATCCTCATCCCCTCTCCTTTATGTTGTTTTTCTTTCCTCTATGTTTTTAATTCTCAAATATTGGCAATAGTCTGGAAATGTTATGCTAAGTTAGCTGAATGTGAATGACCCGAAGCCGGAGGGGTGCAATGAAATGTCTTCTGAATTGGTATCTACGTTATATCCAATACAGTTAGGTGTTGAATACTGTTTTGGTTTTGTTTTCACAGGCAGTACCTTCTTGAACCTAGTCTTAAAAATGAATCCAGTTGTTTTGCAGCCAACATATGGCGCAGGAGGTGTGACAGTTAGTGACTGGCAAACCGGCGTGTTTGACTGCTGTGATGACATGGGGATTTGTAAGTGCACAGCGTTGTTGCTTTCTCCTGGGCTACAGTCGTGCAGTTGCAGACATCACAAAAGTTGTTTGCTTATCCTCTCAAGGGATCCATGTTTTATTCTAGAACTCAGAGGTCACAAGGTGGAACCACTGGGCAGATTTTGCCACAGGATGTGTTTTGTTTGCCCTGTATATAATGACCCCTCTTGCTGTGTTAATTTTCAAATAGTAGGAACCATACAAAAATCAGAACCCACGTAAAAATCTAACTTTCCAATCTAGATTTCCAGCTTCTCTTAAAAATTTGGAAAATCTGAAAAGAGGATCCCTCATTCTCAACTGGCAGAAGTCAGTTGCTACCAAGTATTAGCTAAACCCATTCAAAGGGACCATCACACTACAGTTTGCCATATTTATGTCCACCATCCACTATTGGCTATTTCGTGGGTTTTTTCCAACTATTTTACTCATTCATTTTTACTTGCCTGGGCTTGAGTTTGTGATTCTTGTCCAGATCAATCACCTCTTTTTATATTTTTCACCTCTTTAGTATCCCTGTGTTCTTGATGTGTTTCTCCAGTCTTCTCTCTACCTCTTCCTTTTCCTACAGTGGTGAGTCTGTGTTTCTGGTTTTCAGTATTCTTGTAACTCTTGTGGCTGTTCCATTTCAGGAAGCTTTCAGGTTTTTAGCTTTCCTGACGTTTAATTCCTTCACACTACCCAACACACTTTTGTGTAAGACAATTTCCTTGTTTCAAAGTCTATTGCCGAAAGAGTTGCAGACATTCTCTGTGTGGCTGGTCTTTCCACTGTCTTGAAAAACAGCCTCTTTTTTTTTGTATATGATGGAAGTTCCAAGTTCAGTGGAGATAGCCTTTTGCTTAACGCCATCAATCAAAAAACAAGACCTTTCTTATCTCATGTAGGGTACAGCCATATCAAAACTCTACCCTAGAACTTTTCAAAATAGACTTGTACTCAGCATGTTTGTGAACAGTTTCCTGTTTGTTGCTATTTCCTTAGGCCCTTTTTTGTCTTATACAGACTCTTTAAAGTGAAATTTCAGTATGCTTTTTAAGCTTTTGATGCCAATACCCCTTAACTTTTACTTGCTTCAATCCTCATAACAATAATAGGCCTCTATTCTTTGCCAGAACAACCATCTAGAATCTGTTTCCTACTGCTTTTCTCATTTTTCCAATTATTTCTTCACTCAATGTTTTCTGACCCTAAACACCCTCCCACAGTTTTCAGAGGGTTTCTCAGACCTCCTGACGCCACAAACTTCCTATTCAAGGATGATCCAAATGTAAACAAGGGTAGGGAAGAAATAATTTGGACGTGCTCAGATCGGCAAGGCAGGAGATTTTGCAATTAAATCTGACCTGGCATATGACAAGTCAGTTTTCCCCACCTCCAGGAGTGTAGGGTCCAGAAGCAAGACATAAAGAGCCAGGGGACCCCAGTGTTTTCTCTGAATGTCCATTAAGGCCATTTCCTGAGTGAGCATCTTTTTGAAAGCGGTGTGATTAAGTCAATCTCACGATGACCCTGACTGATTCCTCTGCGTGATTTCACCCTGCCCTCAGGCCTCTGTGGGACTTTCTTTCCCCTGTGCCTTTCGTGTCAGATTGCCTCTGACATGAACGAATGCTGCCTGTGTGGAGCAAGTGTCGCCATGAGGACCATGTATCGGACCCGATACGGCATCTCGGTGAGTCACCCATGTCCACTGTGAAATAGTAACCCAGACAGGACAGCCCGAGGGCCTTCCTTCAGTCTGACTGGATCTCCGTGATTGCCTTCCTCACCAGCATGACTTGACCCTAGTCTTTTCTCCACTACCAACCTAAATTTTTTAAGTGATTTACAGAGACCATGTGGCTATCTATCCTTTGGAATATATTCATAATAAAATCTTTTATTGATCCAATAGATACGTCTCTGAAAAAGTTGCTGGCGGTGAGCAGGTGAGGGATGGAGGTCAGCACAGAGTCCTTAATCTCTCCTGGCTTTACTCAGAGTCAGACAGAGGACCCTGCAGGGTGGGTGACAGTTGCTTAGAAAGCCTTGGGTAAAAAAAGGGTGTGTGATAGCTCCCCTCAGAGCTGGCACATTGGTGAGACAGTTACCTCACTGGTAACTCATATACCAGTGTTCATTCATTCAAAAGGGATTATTGAGCGTCTAGAACGTAGTTAGGTCGTAAGCTGAAGTTCATTCATTCAACAGGGATTTATTGAGTACATAGAACATGCAAAGTACTATTACAGGTGTTAAAGACACATCAGTGAATAAAGGAAATCAAAATCCCTCTCTTCATGGAGCTTACATTCTTTTTTATTTTGAGATTTTTATTTAACATAATTTCAGACTTGCAAAAATGGTACAAAGACTTCCTGAATATGCTTCACCCAGATTCCCCAAATATTAAAAATTTGCCACATTTGCTTTATTTTTTGTCTTTCCTCTATCTATCTATGTATCTATTCTATTTTTTTCTGAATCATTTGAGAGCAAGTTCTAAACGTGATACCCTGTTATCTCTATTTCAGTGTGTATTTCTGAAAAACAAGGACATTCTCTTACATTACCACAGTGCAATTATCAAAACCAGGAATTTAACATTGATACAGTACTATTAGGTAATCTATGGATATTATTTAAGCTTCACCAATTATCCCAATAATTTTCTTTAGATGAAAAGAAAATCAATCTAGAAGCAAACATTGTATTCATTTGTCATGCCTCTTTAGTCTTCTACAATATGGAAGAGTTTCTCAGTCATTGTCTTTTTTTTTTTTTTTAATGAATACAGATCAGTTATTTTGTAGACTATCCCTCAGTTTGGCTTGTCAAATGTTTCCTTATGATTAGACTTAGGTTACACACTTTTGGCAGAAACTCCACAGAAGCGATGTTATGTTTGCTTTGCATCACATCAGGAAGCACGTGACATCAATTTATCTCATTATGCGTGATGTTAACTTTGATTCCTTGGTTAAGATAGCATCTGTCAAGATTCTCCACCACAAGTTGCTATTTTCCCCTTTATAATGGATAAGGACTTTTTAGAGAGATGTAAATACCCTGTTCCTCATCAAACCTTCACCCATCGAAGATTCTTGCCCGCATCAATTACTACTATGATGGTTATCAATGGTAGAGCTCAGACACTAATGGAAGAAGATAGCTGCAATATAACTAAGTAAGAGTATAATCTATAGGTTGACGATAAGTGCAACAGAGAAAAATAAAGCAAGGAAGAGGAATAGCGTGTTGAAAGGTTCTAATTTTGAATAGAGTTTTCAGGAGAGATCTCAGTAAGAAAGTAAAGACCTAAAAGGATGAGAGGATGGCTCATCTGGGGAAAGTCCAGGCAGAGGAAATAGCTAGAGCCAAGGTCCTGAAGTAGAGCTTACCTGGAATGTTCCAGACACAGCAAGCAGCCAGAGAGGCAGAAATAGTTTGAGGGGGGTGGGAAGAGGGAGACGGGAGCGTGGAGAGATAATACAAGAATATGACATCAGAGCATTAGCAAGAGTTAGACATTCTAGGGCCTTGCAGACCATTATAAGAACTTTAGCTTTTATTCTAAGTGAGCTGGAAAGCCATTAAAATTCTTTTGAACAAAGAAGTGACAGGACGGATTTGTGTTCCTGAAAACTTAGCCTCTGCCCCGCTCATTGTGACCGAGAACAAGTTACTCATCTTACTAAGCTTTGGCTCCCTCACTGATAAAATGGTAAGAATGATACCTCCCCCCAAGGTGGCATAGTAAGAGTCACATGAGATCATGCATGGAAAGGACTTAGCACAGGGCCTGGCAGGTAACTGTTATTATCTTTGTTCTTAGCTCAGCTGTTTTCTCCAGGCAGGCTGCATTCCTCCTGTGGGCTTGCTCAGCTGCCTGTCTCTCAGCACTCCCTGCAGCTCTCATTTACGCCACTCATTTATGCCAGCATAACTTAACACAGGGGTTCGTAACTTTGTGACTGTCCCATAAACTTCCCAAAACTGTACGCTAAGTGTTGGGTGTATGTAGCTGTGTACATGGGTGTGAGGGTGAGACTCTCAAAGTGGCCCGACCATAGTGGCGTAGAGGAAGGGGTGCTTAGCTGGATTCTAGAGATAAAGGTTCTGGGAACAGCTCAGAAAATAGCTAACTTCTGGACTCTCTGAGAAGTCATCTGTCAGCATCAGTTTTCTCATCTGTCATGAGAAAGTTGTGCAAAATGATTTCTAAGGTCACTTCTAGGGTCTGGGATTCTATGCTATAATAAGTTTCCTTGGTATACATTAAATAAGTGTGTTTATAGACAATGTATCTCTCTTCTTCCTCCTTAGAACAGACTTCAAAAATGGCTAGTAAATCCTAGGACTGATTTATATAATTTATATAAATAATAATATAATATATATTTTATATTATATTATATATATTATATTCTTATATAATAATATAATTTATATAATTCAGGTTCTTTGCTTTGTTTCCCCTTTGCATCTATGCAAACTGCTCCAATACAGCCTCTCTGACCTGCCCCTGGACACGGAGGCAGGACACAGTCAAGACAGCATCCCTTTGGCTAGGGCCACAACCTCTGCAGCAGAGGAGGAAGAAAAAAAACAACCACTGATTGAACGCCTAGGTGCTGGGATACTACCTTAACATATATGTGCTCATTTACTACTTACAAACTCTTTATGGTGCAGGGACTGTTATCTCCACTTTATAGACATGAAAACCAGGACTGAGAAAGGCTTAAGGTCACAGAACATGTAAATGCTGAAATTCGGGCTCAAGTTTATTCTGACTTGGAGTCAGGTCTGGTTTTTCCCACTTGACCATCTTGTCTTCCCAAATCAAAGTGTATTCAGCCATGTACCACAATTCATTCGTTTATTTGCTCAACGATTCTGTAAATAGTGCTCATAACAAGACTTCTTTTTTTAACGGCTTCCAAAAAAATGAAGCACCAGTCCCCTTTCCCAAACAGAGTGATGAATGCAAAATCTTTGCTTCTGGCACCCATTTCCCAAGAAGCTGTTCTGGTCAAGGCGTTTATGTCCCTTATTAACTTCAGCATGGTATAAACCTGCAGTTCATTTCCTCTCATTTGAAAAAGGAATGTTTTTTCTTTTCTATATCCTCTCTATCTGTATTATGAAACAGACTTAGAATTAGGGTGTGTTTTCTAAAGGTTTCCCTAGGTCTCTCAGCAAATAATAGTGGGACTTTTTCCCCCTAAAAACTTCCTGAGGTCAAAGACAGGCACAGACATGCTGGAACAGAAAAGTGGTTACATCCTTGTTGAATATTTTCTTCTTTGTAGCATATAATATGTATTCAGTAAGTGTTGGTTTAATGAAGGTTTAAAAGATAAAAAGAATAAAAATAAACAATGAACTAAAGAATGAAAAAAACAAGTACTTTGAGGAAGGGTTAGAGGATTTGGATGCTTTATCAGGGAAAAAGAGAAGGCTAAGAGACTGAATTGTCTTCAAGCTGAATATCCATTCCTCCATCTGATGAAGGTCACAACATTAGAAGATTTCTAACATTGTTATCTAGTTGTCCACTCTTTGTCCCACATGCTTTCTCTGTTAGATGAACATCAAAATCACTGTAGCAAAGAAAAAAATTTTATGAAAAATAAATCACTTATAATCTCACCATTTAGGAGCTCCCAACCCTTATAAACTAAATCTACTATAGACCTCTCTCTCTCTTTCCTGCTCTCTCTCTCTCTGTTTCTCTCTGTCTCTGCTCACACTGTAAATTGGGAGTTGTATTAAATGCAACATTTTAAAGAATAAGTGCTCTCCAAAAATGGAGTTCAAAATTATTTCAATCAGTCAAGACATACAGTCATAGAATCTGGTTGTCAGACTAGAACCCTCAGATCACTCAGTGCCGACTACACAGAGCAGGAGTCCCTTCAAGGGCATCTCTACCCAAGGGTCATTAAGACCCAACTAGACCTACCGTGGAGAGGGCCCTCAAAACTTTGCAAAGGGCTTCCCTGGTGGCGCAGTGGTTAAGAATCCGCCTGCCAATGCAGGGGATACGGGTTTGAGCCCTGGTCTGGGAAGATCCCACATGCTGCGGAGCAACTGAGCCCGTGCGCCACAACTACTGAGCCTGCGCTCTAGAGCCCACGAGCCACAACTACTGAAGCCTGCGCTCTGCAGCAAGAGAAGCCACCGCAGTGAGAAACCCATGCACCGCAACGGAGAGTAGCCCCTGCTCGCCTCATCTAGAGGAAGCCTGCGCACAGCAACAAAGACCCAACGCAGCCAAAAATAAATATAATAAATAAATAAATTTATTTTAAAAAAAACTTTGCAAAGCAGCCCATTCTACGAATGAATAGTGGCTTTTCCAGACACCATTCATTATCTTCTTTCTTCTTTTCCCCATAATTTATATATCCCTCCCTCACTATGGACTTCCTCCCTTGCAGAATAGCATGAGGGATGTCAATGGAAATGGCTAGAGGGATACAAGGTGAGGCCTCATCTGGCACTATACTCACAACCAATTGGAAAAATTGGTGCATTACACAACTGGATTTAAAGGGAACCATTCCACGTTAATAAAAATAATAAATAAACCAAAGTTTTCCTAAAAAGGAAAAAAAAAGAGACAACAGATGATAGAGAACTGGGGCTATAATTGTAACCTGCAGATCATTTGAAATGGTATGTTATTATGAAAAGGGCACTGGCTTGAGAAGAGAAAGACCAATCACTGCTACCAATTTATGTGATCTTAGCAAGTCAGTTAACTTCACTTGGCCATCAGAAAAATAGGGATAACGTCACAGAATTCTCATGATAAACAAGTGACATAAAATGTATGTTTTAAAGAGGTATGAAAAGTTAAACAAATGCAAGGAATTGTATGACTGTATTTATAGGCTACATGTTGATCCGTTTGTTTGTTTTTTAACAGGGGTCTATTTGTAATGATTTCCTGTGGCTGGCATGTTTCCCTAATTGCACCCTTTGTCAACTCAAGCGAGATATTGAAAAAAGAAAAGCAATGAATGCTTTGTAAAAGATGCTTGGTAAGTTGGTGGGAATTCTTTGATTTGTGAGTATCAAAACAAATTCTCAAAGACACCTTTGATTTCTTTGGTACTCTGTCTCACAGATACATGAGATATCCCTTACCAAATGGGGGGTAAATGACTTTCAATGGCCAGCCTACACCAATCAGTTGGGAGTCAGCTTCCCAGAGCCTGGATAGGGAGGGCTAACCCTGATTGGATGGGAAAGAATTCTGTGATTTGTTAGGATGTCTGCCACAGGTGGAGTGGCCGTGTGATGTAACAAATAAACATACCACATCTCATCCATACCTATCTTAACTACATCATGATTTAAGGTAGTAGAGATACGTGTACGACAGAACATTCATTTCCCTAAGCCTAGATCACAGGTCCACTGCTGCCAACAGTAACCCATTGAGATGTTACACTAAGTGTGACTGGGTAACATATCTAGTTATATGTTCTTGTCAACTCCACAATATTGAAATAATAATTCATTCTCCAAAGTGGTAGAAAGCTATCTTAGTCTCTATAAATTAAGTGTGGACAATTCACCCAGTTATCCAAAATGCCCAAAGCTCCTGTTTAGGAAGAAGAGTACTGACTTTTTGGTGGCAGTATGGTCAAAGTTGGGCAGCTACTCATTTACCTAGTTCCCTAAGCTCTCCTGGTCACATTTTTAATCCTCTCAGTTCTTCATATTTTTCTCAGGCCAGAGGGCAAAGGCTTACTCAGTCCTGCCTTTCCATCACTTACTGCCAATCCCATTGAACTTGTTATCAAAGTTTTATCTTCACCTGGAAATAGCTATTGTCTACAAAGTCTTATCTCCCAAAAAGTCTTCAAAAGTGTTTGGTCAGGATGGTGCCTTCATGAGTATGACTGGTTGGCACTGGCACAGTCTGTCTCCCTCTTACTTATTTTGCCCACATGCAGCACCAAATGATGTCCTCTTCATGAACATCTTAGCTCATTTCATGTTGCATTTTAGTACCATTTTATTTTGTTATTATTATTTTTTATAAATTTATTTATTTTACTTATTTATTTTTGGCCATGTTGGGTCTTCACTGCTGCACGCGGGCTTTTCTCTAGTTGCGGTGAGCAGGGGCTACTCTTCGTTGTGGTGTGCGGGCTTCTCATTGCGGTGGCTTCTCTTGTTGCAGAGCACGGACTCTAGGCATGCGGGCTTCAGTGGTTGCGGCACGCGGACTCAGTAGTTGTGGCTCACAGGCTCTAGAGTGCAGGCTCAGTAGTTGCGGCACACGGGCTTAGTTGCTCCACGGCATGTGGGATCTTCCCGGACCAGGGATCGAACCCATGTCCCCTGAATTGGCAGGCAGATTCTCAACCACTGCACCACCAGGGAAGCCCCTAGTACCATTTTAGTATCCTAGTATTTGTCTTCTGATTGCTTTCTTCAATGACTGATGTGCTTTACTCATTTACAAGCAGAGTCAAGATGGTGAGTTTTCTTATTCTTTTTCCTCCTTATACCCTACCTCCTGAGAATTGGCTCTTGTTTCTCTCCCCTAGCATTGATGTTTCTTTAAAGTCCTTTGTTACCAATGTGGCTCAGAATTTTGCCAAAGTAGCCCTAGTCCCCTACTTAGAATGTGGCAGTTTACTGGTCTAGTCATCCAGTTAATGAAAAAAATTGTTTTGGGGGTCTCTGCCTTTAGGAGTCTCTTACCTTAGCATGTTTGATGAGTCATTGCCATTTGATAAGAGAGGTTAGCTCTGGCAATCTACAGAGCATTCTGTTGGTTTACCCAACCACCTAGCAATGGTGTCTGATGCATAGTAGGCACTTAATAACTAATGTGGATGAATAAATAAATGCAACTTTCAAGCAAGGAAGCATAATGAGGCTCCAACCTAGAAGACTCATCTGAATCTTAAGTAGTGATTGTGACTCTTCCAAATAGGTTGTACTGAACCAGGGGCCATTATTTGATATAGATTTTAAATATGCAGCAATTTGGCAGTAGGGTAGCAGTGGAATGAAAGTTTTGATACTTAGAACAAGATAATGTAAAGATGGAATTGATAAGTCCTAATTCATTCATTGATTTAGTCTTTCTTTCCTTTTCTTTTTCTGATTTCTACAGGTCAAATTCACATAGTAGTGAAAGAAAGTGCTGGAATGAAATACTGCATCTATTCAGTGCTATCTCACCTCAAGTCTTAGAAATTAATTCAGCTAATCATATGGTTTCAAATGGCTTCAAAACATTTTTAATTTTTGGTTTATTTTGAAAGAAATATATTTCCACTGCTGTTCTCTAAGATGAATGCCATTAAAAAATGAATTTCCTCAACGATTGTTGTGTCTTCAAATACTGCTTCATGGAAAATTACAATATGCTTCTTTTAAAAATGAGCCCAAGCTTGTCAAAATGTCAAAGTTGAATGATGGGTTCGTAGAGATTCTTCATTCTGCTTTTCTACCTTTACGTAAGTTTGAAAATGTCCAGAATAAGAAGTTTTTTTAAATGTTGTCAAGTAAAAGCCTTCTGTTATTTTGGATTTTCCCTGCACTGGGAGACTAGGTGTTACCCTGCACGGCCCTTCACCCCAGGAAAGTGTGGTTTCCTCCCTCAGGGAGCCTGAATGTCTTTTGGCACGTCTTCACAGCCCCATAAAGTAAATCTACTCCAGGAGTTAATTGCCTAGCAATGCAGAGTTTACTGTAGATTTTATACACAAAGGGAGGATTTCTGTCATAAGCCATGTAGCAAACCATCTAATTAACATTCCCATCGCCCATCTCTGTCCTCCCCAAAGTCATCCCCTGCAGCAAGCCAGCCACAGGGGCTCCACATACCTTTATTTTTCCTTTTTTTTCTAGGTTAACTTGGCATTTTATTTCATTTTTTTTAATTGAGATATAATTGACGTATAATATTGCACTCGTTTTAGGTGTACAACGTAATGATTTGATATATGTATATATTGCAAAATGACCACCACAATAATTCTAGTTCACATCCATCACCGCACAGTTACAAGATTTTTTCTTCTTGTAATGAGAACTTTTAAGATTTACTCTCTCGGCAACTTTCAAATATGCAAGACAGAAAACTTAAATGGCATTACAAGGTCACCAATGTATACAGAATGGCAGTGCTGAGTCTAGAAAGCAGGTCCTATTTCATTGTTCATGACAGTATACAGAAGTGTTTTTTATTTATTTATTGTCTTATAAAAATTAACCCTGGGGTTTAGGATTCCAAGGATTGCTATTATAAATTTATAGAATATCCTGTCTGTTGCCTTCCTAGCAGTCTTCATTTTTTCTATTTTTTGGTCTGTTTAACACCTGCATCGATGGTAACTGATAAGCATCATGAAAGCGGGGACAGATCATATTTGTTCTAATTTCCTTTTTACTCCCCCAGCACATGGAAAATACTGTGGTTAAGAGGTCAGTAGATTAGTTTCAAAAGTATAAAAGGTGGCAAGAATAGTAATCAGATAAGACACTTGTGCAAAATGAAACTATTTGGAGGTATTTTTTCTAGTCATTTTCCTTATGAAACTATGTGATGATGTTGTCCATACCATTTTCTAAATTGCTTGTTTTGTTTTATGGCTTAGCCACAAATTATGAATGACTTCCCATATTAATAAATATCAAAATATATGCACTACAGTGCTATTAACTATAGTCACCATGCTGTACCATATATCCCCATGACTTATTCACTAGAAGCTTGTACCTTATGACCACCTTCATTTTTGCCCACCTCCCACTGCTGGCAACCAACAATCTGTTCTCTGTATCTATGAGTTTGGGTGTTTTTGGTTTGGTTTGGTTTGGTTTTTTTAGATTCCACATATAGGTGAGATCACATGGTATTTGTCTTTCTGTCTGACTTGTTTCACTAAAGCATAATGCCTTCAAGTTCCATCCATGTTGTTGCAAATGGCAGGACTTCCTTCATTTTATGACTGAACAATATTCCAACAATATTCCAATATATATCACATTTTCTTTACCCATTCATCTGTCAGTGGACACTTAGGTTGTTTCCATATCTTGGCAATTGTAAATAATGCTACAATGAACAGTGGGGTGCAGCCCACATACCTTTCTTATGCAGAGCAATTTAGTTCCATCTCAGCCTTCTAGCCCTGGGAACCATAGCCCTAAAGATGCAGGATGGGTGTGGAATTCTGCTACTAAGCAAAATAATGTGCTTTCCATGTAGCTTACTTTCAAGTTACTTAAAAGATATGATAAATAAAAAGGTTTTTAAAAAATCTTTGATGAGGTTGAGAACAGTTCTCATTAGCCTCATTCTCCCACTCTCGATATTATGCTTTATCCTGTACCTTCCAAATGCCTAAGGCTCCCTCATACCAGGCCACTTCCCTTAATTAAATCAAAACCTCCTTAAATGCTACTGCATGCTAGAGGTAAATTGCTAGAGCCAAGAAGCAACCTCAGAGGAGGTTGAGGTTGGGGCTGGGGGAGAAGACATGTAGGAGATTGACAAATTGACAAAGCAAAAGACAGCACAAAAGAATTCATCTCACTTTTCCAGGGTAATAATTATCCATACATTCTTCCTGCCATGGATGCTATATCAGAGTTAGCTGCTGCTGCTTAGCGGCTTAAACAACAACAGCCATTTCTTCTACTCAAGAGTCTATAATTTGGGCAGGATACTCTGTCTCTGCTCATGCAGTGTGAACTGGGAGAGCTCACCCCGGGCTGGAAGATAGTTGGAGGTGCCTCTTGGCCATGGGTTCAGCCAGGGCTTGAGCCTAAGGGCCTGGGCTCCTCTCTACATTAGCTACACCACAGGCTGCTTGGACTGCCTCACAGTATGGTTGCTGGGAGTCCAGGGCAAGCATCTCAAGAGAACGATATGGAAGTGAGTAACATTTTTATGATCTAGCTTCAGAAGTCACATAGCTTCATTTCTTCCGAACTCTCTTGGTTGAGGCAGTGGCAAAGGTCCACCCAGTTTCAAGAGGGAGGGGACACAGACACTGACTCAGTGGAGCGTGGCAAGGCACTTGAAGAACATAAGAGACAAGGGCTATTGTTGCAGCCATCTTTGGAAAATAGAATCTGCCACAGATGCCGTGAGGCACTCTGTGTTTTGCCTTGTGGGGGTCAGAACTGTAGTCCATCTGTTCTCAATAAAGCTCCTCCTGGAGGATTGCAGCAGATTGATGAGTTGCTGCAGCTATCTGCTTCTCATCCCTCTAGACCTGACTGATGAAGATATACTTTTTTTTTTTTTTAATATTTATTTATTTGGCTGAATTTGTGCTGAATTGGGCAATTGGGATTGACATGTATACACTGATGTGTATAAAACTGATGCCTAATAAGAACCTGCAGTATAAAAAAACAAACAAAACAACTAATACTAAACTTTCATTGGGTTATTTGTATGGAAATATGTTAATATAAATGTTTCAGACATTACATGAAATTTCTAAAAATCTTATATTTGTATTTGTATGGAAATATGTATGGAAATATGTTAATATAAATGTTTCAGACATTACATGAAATTTCTAAAAATCTTATATTTGTATTTGTATGGAAATATGTATGGAAATATGTTAATATAAATGTTTCAGACATTACAGGAAACTTCTAAAAATCTTATATGTTCTGGTATAATGTTATAAGTAATAAGCCTAGTTATTACTTTAAAATGTATATCTCAGAAATAACTAATTTTCTTGTCAACTGAATTATTATGAACTTTCATCAAATCTTTAACCATGGTCATTTTTAAGTCTTTTGTCATTTACAGACAGTTCTGGGTGTACTCTGATGATTTTGCAAATATGTTCCTATAAAAGGGTTTCATCTTCAAGAAATTCATGGAAAAGACTCTGACAAGTACAGGTTTCTGGTAACTGACTGTACTGCTGAACTGAATGAATAAGCATTTTCAGAACTCTAATGAAAAACTGATGAACTCATAAAAGTGCTAACAAAAGATCAAGATGAAAAAAAAAATTAATTACATGGGACTGAGTGAACTGATGAGGATGAGTATAATTTTTGTGACTTGCTGTCTGAATTAAAAAAAATAAAAAATCCCACAAGGACTCAGAGGCAAAGAATATACAAATCAATTTTCACTGCAAAGTAAAGGAGCTGTTACAGTGGAGGATTACTGGACTGAATGTCAATATTATGACATAGTATGAGTGTGTTTCATGTTTCGTAATTGCAATCATTGTTGCTTTTGTTGTGGTCATCCATGTACAATGCTTGGTGTCAGTCTATTTATCTCTTGTAAAAATAAAATACAGTGTGTGTGTGTGGAAAAAAATATATATATATTTATTTATTTGGCTGCGCCGGGTCTTAGCTGAGGCGTGCGGGATCTAGTTCCCCGACCAGGGATTGAACCCGGGCCCCCTGCGTTGGGAGCACGGATTCTTAACCACTGGACCACCAGGGAAGTCTCTGAAGATATACTTTTAAAACATTTGATGATTCGTTCAAACTAAGGAACTACTTTTTTCCCCCTAAAACTGAAAACAAAATTATTTCTCCCAGAACAAAAGAAGAATCTTCCCCACGAATTTGCAATTTTCACTGACAGCAAAGATACAAATTTCTGGCAGCTAAAAGATAGCCATTTTTTAAGGTTTCCAGCTTTCAAAAGCATGTAGGTCTAAACTTTGAGAGGCACAATCAAGAAAAGCTAAACACCAATGAATTTAACTGAAGGATATCAAGAAAGGGAAGAAATTCAGGGTAATTTGTTTTCCAGCTTGAGCAGCCAGGTGGAGGAGAGAGCCACTAAGCAAAATGGGGAAGACTGGAGTGGGATGGGAGAAAAGGTTTCGAGAACATTGAAAGCTCTTCTGGGACTTGTTAAGTTTGAGGGGTATAAGGCATCCAAGGGAACGAGTCAAGACAGCGATGTCAAGAGTTTCAGTCAAAGGAGAGACCCAGGGTAGAAATACAAATTTTAGATTCGATGGCACTAAACTGGTGCTTGAATCCATGGCAATGAATGAGACGAGCAAGGAAGAACAGAGAGAGAAGAAGAGGGTTGAGGGCCAGGGCTGAAGAACTCTAAGATTTGGACATTAGTTAGAAAAAGGGAAGGTTAGCAAAACTCAGAAGGAGCAGTTTGTGTGAAGGGAGAGTGAAACCAAGGAATACAGGAGAGTGTTTTGAAAGTGAGAGACCAAATAATATGCAGACACTTGAATTGGGCCACTCAAATGGAGGAGCTTTTTTGGAGAGGGTGTCTCATTTGCAGGGCTGTGGGGAGGGACAGCAAATGATTTCTCCTGTGGATGGCTATGAAAGGGTAACTATCTTGGGGAAATTCAACTGTTGGATCATGCCTTTCCACATTTGGAGGGTGATAAAGGCTAGAATAACAAATGGGGCAGGGAGAGGGAGTGGGGGGGGGACAAGGAGAGGGCTAGACACAAGGAAACTTCCCTTGTGTCCCTCTGAGCCCCAAAATGAACTCAGCTTTATTGCTGTGGCTCACTAACAGTCAAGTCCCAAGGGTTCACTCTATTAATAATGACTTGCAGGAAACTGATGGCTTAGTTATCTGCATTTCTTTAGAAATAAATTATCATTCCGGCATTCTATAGGAAATGGCTGTCATCTCATCCTTGGGTCATTTTGCTTAAGACATGCTGACTTGCATTGCTTTCTCACAGTTTCAGCCAAGAATGTCAGTTCATGGCAGGACGGGAGGTGGGAGATGGAAGGAAGCAGGCTCTGTCCACCCTTCCTGGCAGTGTAATCAGGAATCTCACAAACATGCTGGCATATGAGACTGGAAACCCTTTTCCCAGGTCCTTTTCCAGACAGGATCATGTCTTCTTCATTTCTTTACCCTCCTCAGAGCTTAGCAGATAGCTTTGCACATAGGAAGCACTCCACAAATAGTTCATTCAATAAGTATTTACTGAGTGCCTACTATGTGCCTCTCTGTGCCTCAGTTTATGAACTTATTAAATGGGGATAATATTAGAACCTACCTCACAGGGCTGATGTAAAGATACAATGAATAATATATATAAAGTGTTTAGAAGAGTACCTAACACACAGTAAGCGCCCAAGAAAAGTAAATTACCTTTGTTATCATTCTTGTCATTTGCCAAGCATTATGTGAAGCTCTGGGGACAAAGCAGTTTAAAAAAAAAAAAAAAAAAAGACTATTTCAAGGAGCTTAAATTCAAAAGCTGTTGTAGAATGAATAAATAACATTTACCAACAATTTCTGTAAAGGAATGTTTCCCTTTGTACTTTCTCTAGATCTCTCTACTCACTCCCGCATCTCTACTAATTAGAAACAAAACAAAAACAAAGAAGCAGAAATTTCTTATGAGACTCCCGCATGAGCGATTTCCTTGGAGTGGAAGCGTTTGCTTGGGGAGCTCGGGCACGGGCCAGCCACACTATGAAATTGGAGGGAGCGCCCGGCTCTAGGAGCACCCACAGTGATGGCCTCGGCTCAGCCAATGTCCCCCGAGTGTGCTCTGTGCACAGCCCGGCCCTGGACACGAGAATGGACACCGGGGCGTGGCATCCGCTCTCAGGAGCTCAGAGGGGAGCCCAGCCTGGTCATCCCTGCCTCGACTAAGCTGCCTGCACTGCCAGAATTCACACGTTTTCTACTGTAGGATGAAGTTGCGTTGCCTGTAGTCAACTTGCATGAAGACTGCAGAAATACTGATTCCCAAACCCCACCCTGCATGAAAATACTCCGGGGAGGGGAGGTGGCCTGGGCAGGGAGGGGAGGGGAGGAGGGAGTGGGTGGGAATCTGAACTTCTAACAAAATTACTGGTGACTCCAAGACACACTAAAGTTTGAATATTGTGCTTACTGGGTTTCGCGGGAGCTGGACTCTGCTGTTTATCTGTAGGCTCATATTACCTGCAGGCTTTAACAGCTCGGGTTTACTCCAATTTCTGAGCTCTCAAGCCTTGTATGAATTACATGAGTGTTAGTTATGTTTATACCAACTACTCTGCTTTTGGCTTTTCAAAGCATCTTACTAGATGATAGTTTTTAAATGTCACTTCATTCATCAACATCCAAATAAAAGTACTGTGCTTTAATTTTTTGCAAATGATAAAGATGAATACGTTCACCATCATTCCAATTTCTCACATCTTTCTACAAAAAGAAAAAAATCCTCATAAATAGCTTTGTGCATTTTATTAGTTACCTGTTCATACATAACAAATTTCCCTATACTTCGTGGCTTAAAACAACAATGATCATGTATTGTACCTTGTGTTTTCTGTGAGTCAGGAATTCAGGCAGAATCAATGGGAACAGCTTGCCTTTGCTCCATCATACCTAATCCTCAGTTCAAAGCCTCAAAGGCCAGGATTTGGGACCATCTGAAGTCCATTCTTTCACATGTCTGGTGGTTGATGCTGCCTTATTGGCTGAGGGCCTTGCTGGGACTGTTGGCCAGAGCACCCACATGTGGCTTCTCCATATAGCTTGGTCTTCATCAAAATACGGTGGTGGGTTCCAAGGACAAGCATGGAGGGTGGGGAGATCCTTTGTATGACTGAGCTAAGAAGTCACATGGCATCACTTCCATTGCTGCTCCATTGGTCGGCAGTCACAGGCTTCCACTCAGATTCAAAGAGAGGGAACACACACCCCTACGTGTGAGAATATCAGTCACACAGTCACACTGTAAGAAGAGTGTGTGGGGGCTTCCCTGGTGGCGCAGTGGTTGAGAGTCTGCCTGCTAATGCAGGGGACACGGGTTCGAGCCCTGGTCTGGGAAGATCCCACATGCCACGGAGCAGCTGGGCCCGTGAGCCACAATTGCTGAGCCTGCGCGTCTGGAGCCTGTGCCCCGCGACGGGAGGGGCCGCGATGGAGAGAGGCCCGCGCACCGCGATGAAGAGCGGTCCCCGCACCGCGATGAAGAGTGGCCCCCGCTTGCCGCAACTGGAGAAAGCCCTCGCACGAACCGAAGACCCAACACAGCCAAAAATAAATAAATAAATAAATAAATAAATAAAAATCAACTAAAACTTTAAAAAAAAAAAAAAAAAAAGAAGAGTGTGTGGGGTGGGATAAGCATGAGGAGGGCCATCTTTGAAAAACGCAATCTGCTATATTGCATGTAATTGGTAATAGGAACTTGTGATAAGATACTCCCAGCACATGTTGATACACTTATCCTTGAACACTGACACATAATTAATGAGGTTAGTGATTTAGAAATATATGGCTGAGACTAACTTGGATCCCACCTAGGTTAAGACCCTTCCAGGGTGATATCAGAGCATATTCGCACTTACCACATGGAACTGAAATTGCCCTGCTGTCTGTCTCCCCAGAGAGAGTGACCTGTAGTCAGGGATTGTGTCTTGTTCACTTCTGGATTCCCAGTGCTCTGTGATGCCCAGCTATGTGCCTTGTGCTGTTCACCCCACCAGTTCTGGGTGACCCAAGAAGCTGACCAAGCACATGCCCAGGGACCCAGCGAAACAGGGACACAGAGCGAGAGACAAGAGAAAGAACAAGACGCTTCTAATCATTTATCTAAGATTAAATTTTTTTTGTCAATTAAAATTAAAAATTTTTAATTAAAAATGCATTTGAAATTCAGCACATATAAATGATATGTCATTTCAAATAATAAACATTTATTTTGAACTAGAAATGATAGGACAGGGAAACCATGATCTTTTCAGGGCTCAAGAGCTTGCAAGAGGGACTCCCCTGGTGGCGCAGTAGTTGAGAGTCCGCCTGCCAATGCAGGGAACACGGGTTCGAGCCCTGGTGTGGGAAGATCCCACATGCCGTGGAGCAACTAAGCCCATGCGCCACAACTACTGAGCCTGCGCTCTAGAGCCCACGAGTCACAACTACTGAAGCCCGTGCGCCTAGAGCCCGCGCTCCGCAACAAGAGAAGCCACCACAATGAGAAGCCCACACACCGCAACGAGGAATAGCCCCTGCTCGCTGCTCTAGAGAAAGCCTGAGCACAGCAACGAAGACCCAACACAGCCAAAAATAAATTAATTAATTTTTTTAAAAAAGAAAAAAGCTTGCAAAATTCCACCTGCGACTCTTTTTCTGCTGTGGACTCTTCACCATGGTGCGGTTACCTCCACACCTGTCCATCCCCACAGGTGAGATCCTGTAGAGGGGATGCCGTTCTCGATACTGCTCCAGCCCTTTATTCTCTTCTACCATCACAGACACAGCATTATGGGTGTATTATGCTTTTCTAAAACATCGGTAGCTACTACAAGGAATTACAATGGACAAGAAGAAAAAAAGAAATTATTAAAACGTGTATATAAAACCTATAAAACAAAGCATATAAAATACTTTGAAAGAAAAAGTATAGGTTGTGCATATTTGGGTTTACTTTGTATGTTAGATTTTGTTGGAAACAAAAGTCTTCAAGATAAATTGATAAAATGAAAACAAAAAACAAGGCCAAGAGGAGCGTACACTTATTGTATACAAGAAAAAAACAATATCAAGATGGACATCCTTGTAGTACGTCTACTATCCCTGTAGGATACAAAAGAAACTGGCATCAGTGAACATCTTCATACAAGGGGACAGTGTAACTGGGGGACCAGAGAGGAAAGGAGACTTACTTTTCATGATGCACTCTTTTATAGTTTTGAATTTTGTACCATTTACCTATATTATCCTTTCCAAGTAAATGATACGATATTTAGAAAGAAAAATAATGAAAGCGGTCAGTAAATAATAGTAGAAGAGAAATCGAATTCATTTAATCAGTAGAACCAAACAAGCAAGGCTTTGTCAGCGAGAAAACAGTGCCTGGGTCAACAAGACGCAGAGGAAATACTGGACAGTTTCACTTTCTTGAGATGAGAGGCAAGATGGAAGGCTTGGGGTTGGGGGCGGGGAATTTAGGAGGAATCTGTGCAGAGGTCATACAATGAAACCACATGAGGGAGGTGGTCTAGTGGGGGGATGTATTAACAGAAAGGAATACACAGTACGGAGACCTGACTGGCATGATCAAGGTCTGGGAAAGCTTCTCAAGGAAACTGACAATTGAGTTGAGATCTAGAAGATGATTAGGAATCAACTAGCCAAGAGGGACAGGAAGGGCAGTGCAGGCAGTGAGTGAAAAGAGTAGGTGCAAAGGCACTGTGGGGGGGAGAGCACAGACTCAATTCACCCCAAGTGCCCACACACATGGCTACCCACTGCCACCAGTTTATCCTGATTTAGCAGTCAAGATGTTCAACCCTCCCTCTCTCCAAGAGAAACCCTCCTCCATAGAGCTAAACTGTGGTGGGGAGGTAGTGCCAGTCTGTGTATCAGGGGGAAGGCATTTGATATAAATTGCATGGAGCCTGGGATTTCCTCTATTTGTTCACTGGTATATCTAGTATTATTACCTCCATTAGAAACTAAAGCACAGGTAAGAGAATCCCCTTGTCTGTCCAAGATTACACAGTTAGTGAGTACAGGGTATTTTTGGGTGCTCATTCAGGTATGCAGGTATGGTTTCATCCAGGCTCTGGCTCCAATTCCCTTGGCTCTACTCAATCCTCCCCCATTGGTATTCTCTCTGCACCTCAGAAAAACTGATGGAGAAGCTTTGTGCTAAAGAGCCAACAAACGAGCATTTAAATAATATCCCTGGAGACTTATAGTTAAAACCAAGAGACTGGGGACTTCCCCAGTGAAGCAGGGGATAATACTCTGCGCTCCCAATGCAGGGAGCCCGGTTTCAATCCCTGGTCAGGGAACTAGATCCCACATGCATGCTGCAACTAAAAGTTCACATGCCACAACTAAGGAGCCCACGTGCCGCAACTAAGGAGCCCACCTGCCACAACTAAGACCTGGTGCAACCAAATAAATAAATATTAAAAAAAAGAAAAAAGAAACATTAGTTCATTAATTTTAAAAAAAATAAAAAATAAAACCAAGAGACTGGGAAGAGGGTCATCAGCAGAAAGGAGAGAGTTCAGTGAATTTCTAGATGTAAACTAGGTGGAGAAATGG